>NC_083563.1:17587152-17892477 GCF_019925205.1 Metopolophium dirhodum | reverse complement strand
CGTCGCGCGCGTCCCCCGCCACGGTCGCCGGCGGTGGCGGTGGCGCGCGCTCGCGCCGTTCGTCAATTCGCGCGAGCGGTAGTCTCCGCCGCCACCCCGTTCACCCGCCGACGTTCGGCCGCGTGACGTCTACCGCCGCCGCCGCCGCCACCGCCGCCGCCTCTGCCACTGCCAATCTATACACGGGGGCCGCGTCAAAGTCGCCCGGCTCGCGGGAGAGGTCATGGACCCAAAAATGTATGTTTTACGGCGGCCGAGCTCTCGCAAATATTATTATTATTATTATTGTTATCATTGAGGCCGTTTTTGCAGAGACACAACAACCTGCACGCTCTCTCGTATATACCGCCGCTCGTACCACCACGCAACGCGAACCGTATTCGGCGGCGGCGGCGGCCGTCACGCTCCCGTTCGCGGATTTGTCGCGGACGGTTAATGAATTAAAACACGTCAATATTATGTTATAATAATATTATATACCTAACGTCGGCCCGCCCGCGACGGTGTCCCGTAACCCGTAGACGTCTGTAATTATATATATTTACGCGCGGAAAAGTAATTTTTTGGTTTTTCGACCTTTTTTTCTGCAGCAAAAAGCACTTGTCTACGCGTCGTTGTGTCGTTTTTCGAGGTTCGCTTAAGAATTATAATTTGATGGAGCACAGATGTAGGTCCAGATGTAGGATTTCTATATACCGATAATTTCAAATTCGTACATAATATCTTATATATTATGTATAGGTAATAACATGTACCTACTGTGAAGCAATTCTATTATAATACATTGCGCTATAGTTCAAAAATAAATTCAATTTTTGGATAAAAATAAAACTCATAATAATATAAAATAGGCAGTAGGTACAGTAGAAAGGAAAAAGATAAAATAAAATAATATATTTTGGAACTGGACTTCAATCTGTTTTCCCCACAACCGCATGGACTAAAATCATTCTTCACCAGTATACCTAATCTTTTCCATTTAAAAACTATGGACTGAAAGATTTTTTCACTGAATCGATTTCAACAGTCGATATTACTCCATATTTGATATCGAATCAAACCATAAAATCAAAATCGAAAAAAATGGACTACTACCGTTTTTTGCCCTGTACCCTTCATATTATAATACCTACCTACTATGTAAAAGTTTTTAAAAATGTTGGAACAATATTTGTTGACAAAACCTGGAAGTTACGCTTCTGAATACGTCTGCATTATGCGTCAATGATAATATTATTATGTTGTGCTCTTCGATTTGTGGTTTTCGTTTTGAGGGAGCATATATAGGCGACGATCACTGTTTTTGCAAAACGTTTACAAGTCACTATTATAATATATACGACACGCGTATATGACTGATATTTAGTGGACAGACACATTATAACATAATAATAAGTGGGTTCGTACGTATAAAATGTGTTACATTTTTTATTCCTATAACCACTCCTATATATACCATAACTATATACGTGTACTGTATATATATCGCGTATACAGACTCTCGTTATAATACGCGTGTGTACAAGCTTGTTGATGGACGGCTAGGTTTGACAGACGTATGTGTATTATGCTATATTATTATTTATTATATATAACATTATGCTCACTATATAAAAGTACGTGAAATAAAAACCATCCGATTAAAAAATATGTATGTAGGTACCTACTACCTACCACAACGTCGAAATGGTTTTATTATACCTACTTGAAATATTTGAATATTATGAAATTCCGTATTACGCAAACTACAAAATGTATACCTAATAATTAAGCCATCGGGCCATCCATGTATAATAATTAATAATAAATAATACCTAATAAATATATACGTATTGTAAAGAAAAATACAGTTAAGACCAAAGTGCCTTCAATATATTATAATACATATAATTATACATACACTGGCCCTATATTATACTTATTATAGTGACCAGATCTTGACTCAAATTTATATAATATTATTATACCTATATAAATATTATGTGCACTCAAATCGCGTGAATTTATGGTTCTAGTTATGCAATCATTGATAATTCTTCCGCGAAATCAGTAAAATAAATAATAATTGCTTATTTCAGTAATAAATGTTAGAATAAATTATTATAATTGCCACGATATCTCTATGACTATATATGCGTGTAAATACGCCGCGGACAATCGTTGTGCCATTCATATATTAATATAAAAATGTATGATAATAAACGTTTAATTTCGTCGCAATACGACTTTTTCAAAACCAAGTACCTATTACTATGTAATAATTATGTGTATAATTTATATAGTGCATTCTATATTTCTAATAGATAGATACTATTGTAAATAAATAATGTAGTATATTATGTACCTACTATTTGAAATAGTACATCCCCATGACCCATAGCTCAAGTATTCCTGCCATTGTATTTTGTATCTTTAATGTACTAATAGATCTTAAATTAGAATATTAACTTTATATTGATGGTAAATATTATTATTCTAATGAAAGACCTATAATATGGTCAATGAAAAATATATATGAGATAATAGTTACAACGTTTAGGAATAAAAGAACTCTCACATAATATTGATAGTCACTGTGTCATTATAGATGGATAATATTAGATATACCTACTGGGTGATCCGTTTGCGTAAAACATTCATAAATTACATTAATTACAATTTATTTTTGTATTGCCGCAGTCACGATATAGAACATAGCGAAACACAGCAACATAATTTGCAAGTTACCTCCAGAGAATTCAAACACGTCAAAATGAAAATCATATTATTTCGAAGAGTGCATACATATTATATCAAAAAAGTAAAACTAGCATAAACCAAACACAGTGTAGCTGCTATATATTATGATGATTGTATAATACGTATACGCGGCGTTATTCGATATTATGTTTTGCCCTCACGTAAGTATATTGTAATTATTTATACGCATAGGTATTTTATACCATATAAGTTTTGGATGGCAAATAAAAATATAAAAATTACAAACAACTGCCGTCGCCGCCGCCGCCGCCTAAATAATATACGACACGACCCGCCGAATATTGGTAAATAAAAATCACATTACGTCATCGTTGTACAATTCGTATAAAGAAAAGAAACGTCAGACACTCGAATATAATATGAAATATAATAATAACGGTTTCCCGAAAAACACACCTACAATGCCCGCAGAGGAGAAGCAGAGAACGAAAACAATAAATTGGCGGGCAAACAAAAAAAAAAAAAAACATGATTTTTCTTCCGAACGATTTACATACATTATTATATTATGTACAGGGCTCGCGATCGTAAAAACTATATATATAATGTACGCCGAGTAATATTATGTGCGCCGCGGAGTCGGCGGAAAGCGAACGATTGTTCGGTTTGGCGAATACACACACAAGTGCGCACCCATCAGGGAGAGCAAGACAATGCGACGCCGGAGCTTACCCTCCCTCGGAAACACGGGGGAAATTTTTTTTTGTTTTTTTAAATTGCGAAATCGAGGTTTTACAATAAGCGCGCGTACACACATGTACACACAGCGCACGCACACGGTATATACATAGTATTATAATACTGCTGCACTCGCAAACATATAAAAGAACAAACCGGTCAGTTTTTTACACGGATCGCACAGCGACCCGCAGCAGCAGCTGAGTGTGAATTATTATTAAATTGAAATGCGAATTTATTATTATTATTATTATTATAATGCAATATACAATACGCGTTGTTTTATATATAATATAATATTACGAGGCATTGCGAGGCTTATTGTTTCTTTTTTTCCTCCCGTTTAGCACTGTTGGATTTGCTGTAGCGACGATCGCCGAGTTGAATAATCATTTACAATATACGACAATAATATTATAAGTATATAAAGATAGAGGAACGCGTTAAAATTATATAAAATATATGCAAGGACGATCACGCATCGGTGGTCGGTGCATAAGGCACAGGACTCGTCGTAGACAACAGTTTAATATAATATATAAAGTATTTTATAATTTATATTGTGGTCGAACAGTACCTACAGTAATTCAATATTGTAGACAAGTATTCACGTAACAACCTCGTTTATATCACTGTTGCAGTCTGTAATGCCACAGCCACCAAAAACTGTCGCAGTAGCATAGTAGCAGTATCATACTGAAGTATCGTTACTTAAATATTAATTGATTTTTGTTTAATATTAATCATCCACTTGTTCAACTTTTAAAGTAGGTAATTATTATTTGTTTAAGGAATATATTATTAATAGGTACTATTAGGAGTTAAACTATGGCAGTCGTTAATTATTTGTTGCTTTGAATTTTTTATCCAAACTAAAAATGTATTTTCCATAACTTTGGAATAGGTTTTATTGAATAATAACATAATTTTGTATTTAGATATTTTGCAAATACGGATCAATGATTATTGTGTTTTAGATAGATTGATATTGACCGAAAATCATCGGTTGCACCACTATAGGTCGTCGGTTGTTTTTATAGCTGATAATTGAAGATTTGGGCAAAAGAGCAAGCCTTAGTTTGATTAATGTTTTGGGTTGAGCTTTTTTCGGACATCCTGAGAATTCAATATGAGCATTTATACTGTAGATTGTACACATAATGAACTCGAGTCAAGTTTGAATTTAAAAAAAAACCCAACAATCATTTAAGAAACGATAAAGTAATGACACGACAGCAATAAACCATATTGTACATATTTTGTCTACTTTAAGTACATATACGATAATACGTCTATACAATATATTATTGTCTATTGATGATATTGTACACCCACGACACACGGGTTACACGCGATCAAGCAACCGTGTCTCGAATGTAGGCGGCAACGTTCAATTAATAATAATTATTATTATTATATTTGTGGCAAACGGTAGTACCTACCTATTCAAATAATATAACAACGATCCGTTATTTATCTTGATCGGGGTGCAATTTAAACGGGTTTGAAATATTAGAAACGCATCACTGGCGATAGAAACGCATCTCGACGGGCTAAAATAAGGCGGTCGAAGAAAATATTTTAAAATGTTACATAATCCGCGCGCTGGAACACAAAGGAGCCCATCACTGAATACAATATATAAATCGTGTGGGTATAATAATATGAAATATGAATTTAAAAATTGATTAACACACCATCGGATAATATGCCTTGTTTTATCGACCAAATGACCGTTAATTGGCCCTTTATCGGCTTCACGCACACATCCATATTATTAAACTCGAGTATAATATATTATAGACTTTGCACCTCTGCAGTGATTTTCGCACGCTGGCGCGCTATATGCACCGAGAGTTTCGCAAAACCGACAGACGAACAAACGAACACGTTTTATCACACGCCCGTGTACCTATTATACAATATTATAATATTTTTTATTACCAACGGTTATTGAATATTTTAACGATCGTGGTACGAACAATAAAATCCCTTTTGCATACGCGAAAATCTCTCCCGCCGGCCGTCAGGAATGTGGTTTTGCAGTGATATATAATACTTATACATTATAATACGATATAATATATAATATTGTACGTGTCGTATTTTGGTTTTTCGGAAGTGAAACGTATCAATGACAAATTCATCTGTCTGGAACCAATTATTTCCGAAAAAACTGAAGGCCGCGCGGGTGATTCCGAAACAACATCCTTTTGATACTGTCTGAACAATTAAGGTGGGCTAAACACTGTAATCGCGTTGGCACGTATACGGCACAAAGCCAAACATGTAATATAATATAATGGAAATCGCTTTACAACACGTTTAAAATTTTCTATTTAATCAGGAAAGTTATTAAAAAAAATACAACAACAAAAACATCAACAAACAAACAAATATGTACGCCGTAGAGCATTTTTTCGAGCCGTCGGTGATTTATAGACAATACACTAATGAGGTTAAACAAATAAGCGTTTAAATGTCCCACGCTCCTGCACGTGCAGCAGTCGTCGTTTTCATTTGTGTTTAAACTTACGCCGACACATTAATTTCGGGAATATAATATTACAGTATTAGGTAAATATACTGTTCGCAAAAATATTCCAAAGTTTTTAATTTGTTCATCCACGATCACTATTAATTATTAGTTATTACGTTTTATTGCACGTTTTATATTGTGGTAGGTATACTTACTATACTTATGTTATTATTGTTTTTGTGTGTATTATTGCGCTCGGGGTACATTATGACGTGTCATCGAAAATATTCACGATTTAAATAATATATTATTTAATATTTAGCTAATAATAGTACTATGTATATAGAATACTATAGTAACGAACGATCGCGCCTTACAGGAAATGGGTATAGGGCGGGTTCACGACATAAACAATATATAGATATAGTTTGTTGTTTCTATAAAATACGAATAAAACGTAATAATATTATTTAATATAATATTCATCGATAATCAGCATTTACATTATTTTTATAACACCCACCCTTGTAGGGGTACGATTATGGTATGTATATTGTAATTTATCATAGTTACACCCATCATAATACAACTGTACTTATATATTACTACACCGAACACACACACATACATAAATATATAGTCTGTGGGTGTATGTAAAAATATATTGTATATCTATTTCCCTGTACACACATGATACATATATTTATATATGTAGGTACTTAATATAACGATTTTTAATAACAAACTACAACGTTACCCTTGGTAACGACTAACAGACCGTTTAATTTCTGAGTTTGTATACAAATGGAAAAAAAGAAGACAGAAATAATAATAATATGATTATTACGAAACATATATTGTACGAATGAGGAAAGTGAAAAAAATATGTCAGACTTTCGAATATATTGCGAATTTTTTTTGCAAGGACTCGCGAATATTGGTCAAAGAGTAAACCTAATATTATTAACAATAATATTTTAATCTTCAATAATTTATTTGCACCTCTTGCCGAAAACGCCTTTTGCTGCAGCATAAACCGACAACATGGCGGGTATATACCATCTAAACTTTAATAATATTTCGGTGTTACCGAAAGTACGGTTATATAATATTATAAAATATAATAATTAAGCCTTACGCGAAGTGGTGTGCTCCGAATTGTTTTTGGTACGACCGTTATTTTAGCGCATTATGTTTTTATACCTATAGGTAATATATTATATTATTACATTATTTTAGTTTCAAACAGTGCCGCCGCTTTTCGAGCCGTTTTCGCGTTGCCGTTTTTTATACCAGGTGATTCATAGTAAAACGCCCATTATTCCGAAAACTACGAACGTTTTCGAAATTATTTTTACTACATCGTTTAAAGTCGAGGACAGGACAACATTTTTGAAAAAACCCGATACTTTTTACGCTTTCGCCGGTTGTTTTTTTTAAGTTGTTCACTTTTTTGAACGTCGACATGTAGATAATATTGTTATTATTTTTTAAGTTCATATTCCGAAGCAGGACATTATTGTTCTACATAATATAATGAAGTACCGGCGGCGGCGGGCGTCTGCGGCCTGTCGTCGGACTATACAAAAAGTAACATTGTAACAAAAATAATATTAACATGTACGCGGAGACCTGTGCGCGGCAGGGGCGTTTCAGCTGGCATTTCGTTATCGCGAAATTGTCTGCAGTCGAATAAAAAAAAAAAAAACCGAAAACCGAAAACCCCGGGAGAAAACTTTACTCGTAATATATATATATATATATAGTAATATCGTTATTGTACTCTGCAAATATTATTATACACACGCGCGTTATTGTATATCGCGGGATAACGCGTTGTACTGTTGTACACGTTAATACACTTTTATTATAATTTTATTATGTTGCTATATAATAATGTTATAATGTACTATACAGATAAGAAAACCCAGACAGACACGGTTAGATAATTATTATTATAGTTGTGCATGTAAGTGTGTGTGTAGGTGTGTGTGTGTGTGTGTGTGTGTGTCTGTGTGTGCGCGCGTTCGCGTATAATCTCAAGGGCAACTTGAAATTTATAATTCGAACGTTATATTATTATTTTAATCTTGCGAAAAAAAAAATAATAATTCGCACACTCGCACGCACACATACATCGTCGCGAGCTGATAGTATGATACATGAATATTATTATAATATTATAATATACATAATATATTATTACATATTGTTTATAGTACAAATATTTCAATTCGAGGGCGCACGGTAGTCTCGACGTGTCCACATTGGCTATAATATCATATTATTATCATTATTACTATATAATATTGATATCACGAAACCGTCGTTATCGCACCGTGTGCGTGTGTGTGTGTGCGCGTGGCTTGCAACATCGCGTCCGGAAAACCACGGCGTTCCGATTATATTTTAGAATATGTGGTTTTCCCGTGGAAATCAAAAATTTTTTTCGATTTTCGACGCGGCGACTTAAGGCACGCACCTATAAATGGGTTTGTAGGACGTATACTTGGTCGTAGGTACACGCGCACACGTCCCGGGGGATTCGGCCAACGCGCAATTTCCAGATCGGTACGTTGACCTCGGCTATATTATATTATATTATGTGCCACGCCGATATTTGCGCACACGCGCTCAGACGGTATATAAACGGGGCCGACTTCGAATATATATAGGTAGAGTGCGAATATCGGAATATGTGTAATATATACCGTGTGCACATCACTATATATCGCAAGTGTCTCGCAGGCATATTATTATAATATATAGGTACATTGCACACATATTATTACACGTAACATCCGGAATTAATGATAATATAACATTTATTAATAGATATGTATATCTTTACGTGAGAAGCCCCGCTGCTGCGGTTTGCAAAAAGTACCTAATAGTGTATAATAGTATGATGTATATTGTGTTTTTTTTATATTATATAAGCATAGAATTGTACTGCAAAAGTTTCGCGTATATAATGTCTATATAGTATAATATTATACATTTTACATACACAGTACATATATAGACCGAATGTAATGTCGCGATGTAACGTTTTTTTAGCGCGTCACGAAAATTCAAAAAAAAAACCGCTGTATAGAGTGCGCGCGCTTTTTACCGCCGAGATTTAATATTGCGAATACACGTATACAGTTAATTTTTGCGCAACCGTTTATTTTTTCATACGCGAAGACAATCTCAATAAGCATAAAAATATAATAAAATCATAATATTATACTACTGTACAGTAATTAATATTATACTACTGTACAGTAAATAAATACGTTTTACCTGTACCTGAAAGTGGTGTTGGTCAGAGAGCCTTGGTAGGTGTGTACTCTCAGTGGAGGTGGTAGTGACCCGCAGAAGACGTCGGCGGCGAAAAATTGGCGTTCATCACGTCATATCCCTGCAGCTTTTCCGGCGTTAAAGATAGATACGATGGCGCAAAAGTTTTAAATATTTCGGATGAAAAATTGCATTAAAATAACGGGTTTGGAAAAAAATACGAATAATCGTGTTCCGAAAATTGGTACTTAAGGAGAATTATTTAGAAATTTATAATGCATTTTATATTTAATATAATTATCGATATGATATTATTATGATATACAATAATATTATATAATATTATATTGTATGTGTACATTGTGTGAGGGAAAAAGAGAGATAAGTACTGTGTGAAAAGTCGGCTCGCCGTCGACAAAGTCAGCCGGTGGCCCGCCGACGAATGGCGGCGTGAATGCGCGAATGTGATGCCGGACGGCACACAAACGCACACGCACACGCACACGTACACTCGCTCGCACGCGGCGGCGTAGCGCGCAAAGGCCTGCCTCAGTGGCCCGCAACGCTCGGCGGCCTCTGCCGCGCCGTCGACGACGCCGACGACGGCATCGGCTGCGGCCGGCAGCTTTTGCGCGCGCCGCCCGCCGCCGTCGGGCACTTGGCGCTCGCGGTCGCGTGAAAAAGCGGCAGCGGCGGCGGTAGGTCGTATACTCACACACACACACACACATACACACACAAGCACCACGCACACACAAGTTGGCAACCGAATGACGGCGGCGGGCGGCAGCAAACACCGCCGAAGCGGCGGAGAACCGTTCCGTCACTCCCCGCCCGCACCCTTCCCCTTTTTTGGCCAAACCCCGCTGTACCCCGCCACACGCCACTTGGCCATCGGGGCCCACACTTCCCCGCCGCGGACGCTGCTGCTCGACGATGCCGTCTGGGTCTTTCACCCGACCGGCTAGACGACCCCCCGACACCACCTCAGTCATCACAGCCGCCGCCACCACTACCACCGACCTCCCAAACCCCCACCAACACGGCGGCCGCCACGCGCTCTCCCCTCCACCGCCCCACCACCGAACCACTTCTCAACCGGCGGCCACGGTGAAAAAACGGAAAAAAAAATCCGCCAAACCCCTTCCTCCTCCTCCCTCTACTCGTCCTGCACAACCACCACCACCTTCTCGCATACTCTCCTCCGCCGCCGCTGTCGTTATTCGCACACACATATATACACGCCATCTGTCTGACACCCGCCCCTCCACAGACCGTGCCCCCCTCCCCCCGTCCGACCGTATGTACCTGCGCCGCCACGCACCACCGCCAATATTACGCGACGACGACTACGTGCGCGCGCAATCGCATATTCGCATGTGTGTGTGTGTGTGTGTGTTCGTGTCTGTCGCACCCGGTAATAACATATTATTATTATTATTATACACAAAGAGTGCCGATCTAACGTGGTGTGCCCATAATATAGGTACGCGAAAATTATGCGAACGTTCGCGAATATTGCACTCAGCAATGTTGCGCACCACTGGAAACGCGCACGCGGTACACGACGTAACGTACCGCGCGCGCTTGTACATCGCGCGTATAATATATACCGTATATAATATACGTTTTGCGTTTTTCTACGAAATAAATATTTCGTACGTCATGTCGCGCGCGGCCGCATAGCGTGGCAAGCGGTCGCGCCCGCCAAATCACCGCTTTCTTTTTTTTTTTCGTTTTCTTTTCTGCTTGGCTCCAGCTATGCGCTTTTCGCGAAAAACTTTATGACCCGTCTGTGTGTGTGTGTGTGTGTGTGTGTGTGCCGTGGCTTGTTAGACGAAACAAATATTACGTTTCATTAAAATATAATATGTATTAAATGTAATTCTTTTGTGAACAGCTATACATAAAGTGTATAGGGATGCAGCGAAATACTATATCTCGAGAGTAATAAGCACCATCGCGCAGATCATGGTCGTAGGGGATCTCGCAAAGTTTACCGCGGTTACACACAAAAATTACCTATTAAATGCAAACTATAATTGTTATTAAATGGTATTGTGGCCAATCTGAAAAAAATTAGAATTAGTATGTAAATTATCGGTCGCTAATAAGTTGTCGTAAACGACGTCGTATATCTGCAGGAAAAAAATTTTCCCTAAATTTCAAATTGAATATGATCGCCGTCGAGCTTTTAAGCGAAACGAGCGCGTTAACGCTGTTCAAAGTTAGTTATGAGTATTTTAAGATGTACAAACAATTTACAATTTTATGAAATACTCTTAACTCGTTTTAAAATTAAAATATAATATAAAAAGCCAATGAGAAATAATAATCTTACCTTTAAATTCTATAAGAGGTCAATTCCCTTTAATTGTAACTAAAGGAGCTAAACGTGATCTGCTGAGCGTAAAATGTGTCATGTTACGCACTTGTAAGACAGAGTCGACAAATGTCCGTGTAACGTCCTTAAGGTCTTTAAATTATATATTTTTTTTGTTGTTGAAAATAAAGGCTACAACAGCTAGGTTATTAGCCTGTGGTTGTGGTTACATTATTATTAATGGATAATTAAGTTATAAATTAAGATTACATAGTTATGGGATAAGTGGTTTTTACAGTATTATATATTTACATTATATTTGTTAGTTATGTAGTTTTATCTTATATAAATATAAATTATATATTGTTTCGATTAACATAATATATACTCGCGTCCTACAGAGGCGTATTTATATATCTACCGCTTGTAGGCCTGTGGAAAATTGCCGCCCTTCAATACAATAAAATAAAATGTAATTAGGTAGGTTTGCAAAACAACTTTTATTCATATTTTAAATACAAAAACAAAACAGTTGGAGTTGAAAACAGAAAAAAATAAGGAATAACAAAATGTTGGTATACAAAATACAATCTACATGTCTTACATAATAAATTACTTATTTACTTATTAGAGTATTAGACGATCGATTTACGACGGCATTTGGTTCTCGCAAATGTGTCAATTAAATAATCTTCGCAATTCAATTTGCTTAACATTTCATTCTCTATCGATAACAATGCTAAATTATTCAAGTTGTCATCAGTTTGGGTAGACCTTAAATAGTTTTTTACGCGTCTGAGGCATGAAAACGATCTCACGGTAGTACAATTGGACACTGGTACACTGACAACAATTCTCAATGCTGTGTCAATATTTGGAAATATTTCAATATGTAAAGATTTTTCTATAAAATACTGGTACAGTGTGATTGGTGTTAAGCTATCTATGTTAATATCGATATCACTGTTTATTAAATAAGATTGTAAATGTAAGCATTCTGACGAATAAGTATTATCCAACTCATTCTGGTGCATTTTTTGCAATTTCTCAGCAAACTCAACTATTTTCAAAGAATTTAAAGATTTAATTTTTAGTAGTACTTGGTACTTGTTTGCTGTTATGGCTATATATATATTATATTTTAAAAAAACAGAAAAAAATATAATAAGTCTACCGCTGAGTCAATATGCAATACCATCAATATCGAAAATAAATTAAATCCCTTGAAAAATTTGCCGCTGTAAGCACGTGCCTATATAGTGTCTGCATATAAATACGCCGCTTGCGTCATATATTAATTGTTACTTTAATAAACGAAATGAGCTTGGTTTCTTGCGCAGAACATTACAGCTGGTTTATTGACAGGTTGCCGAGGTTAATCGTAACCGTATTTTAAAGGAGTCTCATCCGTCTCACATACGCTATACCTAACTATATATTGCAGTGTATGACTGGTATGTATATAATTTATCGTTTGATTATACTTGCGACCAACATACGAACATATCATTTTTTTTTTTTGAACCAATATTTACTCTGCATATTTAAAGGCGATAAATGTGGGCCTAAAACGGAAGCGGCGTGTGCAGGAAATACGAACGGTTTAATGGTCTGTGTCTGCGAGAGACCGTAATGGTATGGACTTCAGCCGGATAACCTTGACAATTGATCTTGGTCAAGATCTATGTAGGTATACGGTAAGATCGGTCCGCCCGAGGATAAGTTCGTACGGTAGGTAAAGAAAGTAGAAGTTACAAAGTTTGTGTGCTGCCGCCTGCCGGCGACCCGTCGTCGGTGACTCCTGGCAATGTCCTGCAATTGTTATAAGTAAAATATAATCGCGATGTTTATACGCGCAATGCATACAGGCATATATCATAATATTATTATATAATTTACTATACAGCTGTGAATTTATATATGTAATAATACTACCAGTGATTATACATGTTATGTTGGTATACTTTTTTGCCTACAATGGATAATAATATGTCACTATAATGGTATATACACTGCAGGTACATCATAATATGGAATAAAACAATACGCACAAGTGTGCGTAAACGTGCGTATGATATAATATATTGTAATAATATATAATATTTTATACTCGGCAGTCGGCAGGATTTTTAACTTTATAAGTTGCCCTGTCAGCACGTATAATGTATATACAACTCAATACACTCAGAATTCAATATCGATAATATCCATAAAATATATAGTGGCAACACGCGGATTCGATTACTATACCTATATTTACACTTATCCGCGGCCAAGATTTGAAATCCGCAAAATAATGTATATTATTATAGGTACTTTCTCCGTCGCGTCTACGATTATCGGTCTATATTCACAGTAAGTCCGTATACTACACATTAAACGCGCATAGTATAATATGATACGTTTATATTTATATCATGTAGCGAATATTAGGACCCAGACCTTAGTGATCTATACATCATACTTGCACGTGGATATTTTTTAGTTGGTTTTTTTTAAGCGTGTGCAAGGGACTGTAACATCACATAACATTTGCGCATATATATATTATCATATAGTGTCTGAGGGGGGGAACACTGTGCCACGATATATACCCTTCGACCAGAGGACCGTACAATAATATATCATATTGTAACGTATGTAATAATAATAATAATGATAATTTACCTACTCTAATATACTAATAAACTAATTGAATATACACACACACACATACATGACCGGGGTTATAGTATATACCTATAACCATAATACTATTTCGAAGTGTTCTGCACAGTTGTCGCGGGCGCGGGCAGCATATGATATTATGTTTATTATATATTCGCAATGGTCGAAAGAATATTCGTATATTATAATATATGCGTTCTACGTACTCGTATTATAATACATCCACATGTACCCATATGTGTGTGTGTGTGTGTGTGTGTGTAGGTAGAAGCAGATATATACATATATATATATATAAACATATAATGTCATGTACATTGTACATAATATCTAACCTAAGTCTAACCCTCTAATAATATTTTGCGGTTTCGCACGCAGCCCGCTGAACCCCCTTCTCCTTCTGCGGTGACCAGGTCTCCAAGCTGCAGCACGCGGCGTGTTTACTAGACAAGAACAACTGTAGATATAACTGTGTTTATATATATATAATAATATACAATATACGCAAAGTACCTTTAGCATATTATAATATGTGTATATTACTGTCTTGTATGTGTGTGTGTGTGTGTATATAATATATATATAGCAGTCGCAGTTGCATAATTGTAATTAAATTCACTCATTATTCCATCGGTTGACAGAAAAAATGTAATTTTGTCGAGGAGACTATTTAATTTTTTTTTTTTGCACTCCCGTGTCCGACTTTTATGTTTGGGTCCAACCTAATTATACGCATACATTAAATTGTAGCAAATATGTATGTATATATGTACTTGCCGTATACGCATGTACATAATATAATATATATAGGTTGCATACTATTATACAAGCGCAACACGAAAATACAATAATATAATAAGTAATAACGACGTTGTGAAAATAATACAATTGTCTCGGCAAAGCTTTATGCCCGAAAAGTTCATATTCGGGTTTCGTGTGTCGACTAAATGTCGGTGGTAAAAAAAATTTATAATAATATGAGTATACTTCCATAATAGGTAATTAACAACAGTTATTATCCAGGTTGATTAGGAATGACCGATTAGTCTTAAACTTATGAATAAATACTGACAACGATTCAAAAATCACAATAATATACAACGAATAATAATTATTAAAGTATTAACTGCCCACTGCTGTATTTTATAAGCATTTTAGGTCGCTTGACACTTCGCACTGCAGGCATGGCTGTTACCAAAATATACTATGTGTGCGTACAATCACATATTATAAAAAAAAACTATTAATTATTCAGGATTCTGAACCCGAATTCACCCGATACCATTATATGATTTATGCTTAAATAATGCTAAAATCTGATACCTATAACGAGTAACAATATACCCGAAATCAAAACATCAATGAAAACCGGTATTTGTATATCTGTGCAAGAAAAACAAAATTTAAATGATATAGTTATAATATCTATACTTATATAATTTAGACTTTTGTATTTAAGCAATAATTTAGTTTTTTTTGTTTTAACAAAAATTAGGTAAAGCGGTTTCAGTCAAAACATTTGATCGGCGTCGAGTGATACAGTTCTAAAGATTTCGGTCAAAATATAGCAACTATTATAACCAATATCTATATTATTAAATTATTAATATAATATTATTAAATCGGGATTTATGATTTTATTATTGTTATTTAGGGAGTAACGCACTTAATTTTAGTTGAATGATTAATTAATTTTTTATAACAAACTTTATAAAGTTGTTACTATATTGATACCATGCAAATTATTTAAACTATGCTTGTTAGTTGTTACCATTTACAAGTTTGTTATACTGTTGATATACTATGTCAAACATTATTATATTTATTACATTGTTATCAATTATTATTACGGTCTAACAATTTGATAAGTTTAAAAAATTGTAATAAGTACAGTAATAGTTAAGTTGGTTTTAATTGAATATGGTTTACAATGTTATAACTTATAACTTATAACATCGAAAAAGTTTATTTTGTTGTTATTAGTTGGTTTAATTCATTAAATTATTGTTTTTAAACTACTAAAGAAAATATAAAATATGAAACTATTTTTGATTTATTTAAACTCCCCTCGCCCATCACGCTTTGTAAATGTGTGCGTAGTGTTGGAGATTTTATGTGTGTAATAAGTGCAGTGATTTATGAATTTATGATATGGGAAGTGCGGAGTTGGTGTTAAAATCTTCCCTACTACAAAAATCTTTAATTACGAGTATGCCTACCTAAGGTTACGCCACTGAAATAAATATTCTATAAAAACATTATTTACAATATGAAATTTGAATACCTAAATAAAAGTTAATTATTTTATATCATGAATCATGGTTAAAGTAATTTATGAAATATTAAAATATACAATTTATAATGTAGGTTCATCATTACAGTCACCGTGTATTACGGTAAGAAGTATTTTATGTCAGAACTATAATATACCAAGCTATTATATATACCTATTATTGAACATTGATACATTATTATTGTAATTAAATCAGTACAAATATGAATCTATAACTAAATAAATATATAATCTTTTTTAAAATATTTTATTCGTGTTTTAGTTGAAGTTTTTTCAGTTTTAATTCATTAATTAAACTAGGCGCCCAAACTTGATTGAAATAAAATAAAAATTAATTTTTACAAAGTTGAGGTAGATAAATAACACTAAATTAATATGTTCCATAATAATAATAATATTTACTTCTTACATGTTATAAAAACCAAAAACCGGAATGTACCATTATGACAGTATTTTATAAATCGGCTATTGGATACCCAAAATAGTGTGAGTAGGTAAGTAAAACCTGTTTTTAAATTTTAACCCTCAAATTAAACAAAATAAAATATGAAACCTAATATCCAAGTTAACAAAAAATAAGATTTGGATACCGAGTCCTGATCAATATTAAACGAAACACATTATCAACATTAACTTTAATAAATATTATTAAATAATATCAATAAAAAGAATTAATAAATAGGTAACTAAAACTTTAATATTATACAACAAACATTTTACTACCTAGTGGTTTTACAACAGATAAATTTGTATTTTTGATAACTTATATAATATACTAGTTTCTAGACATTTAGTGTATATTTTACAAAAATGTTTAAACTTTAAATAGAAAATGATTTTGTCGATGTCAAATTCATTAATTGTATATCAATATATCATACATAGCTTATATGATAATATTATATATAGGTACGCGCAGTTAATATAGTTTAACAATTCAAACGCTTAACTTGAACGGTTAAATCTACTCATTAATAATTTTAACCTATAAGCTTTTAATGTTTCATTCAAGTAGATTATATATTTAATACTTTAAGCATAATTGCCAACTATGAATACACTTTAAAATAAAATACAAGTTTTCAATTGTTTAAAAAAATGTGTATTTATGACTGGAGATCGTACAATATAATATGTTAAATGTTAACGAAATTCTACTGAACATTTTTCAACTCGATCACACCTGCAACGTACAAATACAAATTATGATATTTTAGTCAACCACGTTGAAATTAAGTATAGGCTAGTGTAGGTGTTCTATAGTTATCGAGTTTATTTTAATGAAACAACAATATCTCATGATATTTTATTGAGCTAATCGTACGTATGACTGCACCTGGGTCATTAACTCGACTTATAGATATTTAACTTTTTGTTAAATAATTAATTTTGTTATTTCCTATAGAGTCTACTTAATAATAAATACACATCATACATATTTAATCCATGCCAATACAACAGCGCAGAAATAAATTGTATTTTATATAGGGTAATAATATTATGACGTATTTCATTAATTAAACTTTTATTCAGTGTTTTAACTATAATAAACGTTATTCCTTAAACAGCGATATATCTAGTGACCCAGTAGACCGTGGTATAACACTATAGTCTATAACCCAAATTAATATTAACAATGTATATTATTATTATTGAACGAAAATATAATACACCACTATTGAAGTATAATAACAAGTTTTAATAAGGATATTGTTAAATTATAAATATTTATGATAAAGATGTTTAGCAATACCAACACCGTAATATGATTTTACTGTGTATTAATTATTAATTAACAGTAAAATCATTCACAGTTATATTATATATCCCAGTGGTGGCTTTAGGGGGACCCGGGGGGCCATGCAACAATATTATATATGTGTTGGACCAAGGAAACTAACCGGTCGCGTATAAATAAATATTTTGTTTTTTGAGATTCTGAGTGGAGCAATAAGTAAGTATATTGGTTTTACAAAGTGGGTGACGGTTGTCGCCGTTTTTTTTTTTGTGTCCACTATTAACATTTGTAGCAGTAAAACTGCTTAAGTTTCCATCTCTTAGGGTGATTTTTAGTAGAAAATTTGTTGGTAGGTACTTATAGGGTGGTCAAAAGTAAAAATCACCAGACTTTTCAAATCAACCAGGAAAAACCTAAAAAAAATTACAAATACGTGCAGTTCTATGTAAAATCAGTTTTCAAACTGTTGTAACTCAAAAATGGATAAATGTATACTTGACATTTTCATAAAATATTGACATTTTATATTAGCATTTACCAGACATGATGTAATTTAAAAACTATTATGGCACTTAAAGTGCTATTTATTTCAATATTTGAAACTTTCTACTTTATTTAGTTTACCTATTTTTTAATTTGTGTAGTTTAACCTTTTTTTTGACTTGACTGTTTAATACAAAGTTCCTCATAAGTTCATACCCTAATTAATAAACATATATACATATTTATATTTTAACGTATTCGTCGTTTTATATAAAGTTGTGATCGTGTGATATAACAAAGTACACTACTCAATATTTTCCACTTCGAAGAAAATATTTGAATCATAAATATGTATTAATAAGTAACCATTAATTGTATTATAATATATACGATATACTTACCAAGTGGAAATTATGTAATCAGCACAAAATCATATTTATGTAAAATTAATGTAAGTATATAATCATCCTACGAGTTCAACGAAATTCATCAAAATCACAAAAATTATTTTGTAGGTAAAAATGCGTAAAATTTTGAATTTTAATATCTTAGGTTTTATATTTGATACACGATTACTCATAAGTTGTGTAACTTAAAATTAAAATAAAAGTATAACGTAATACAACATTACAACATAATTTTATGTGCGTGATGTTTTTTTGAATTTGGACGAGATTGGTTAAAGTAACGTAAATGTATCTATATAATAACGATTTATCATCCAACGATTTTCGTTATTTTGTGATTGTTTAAAAAAGATTATCATAGATAAACTCAAAATTCCTCTACTACTTAATTTATCATTTTCTATTCACAATAAAGTTACATATTTAGAGATTTAGACTAATTTTAAGCTGTTTGTAGGTATTTGGAATTCTTAAAGAATTTAGATTTTTTTTCAAAGCATTGATAAAAATATTTAAGCATGGTTAAAAAACTTAATTTAAAAATATTAAAAATACATAGGCACAATTTTTTTTTTTTATAAGCGTTTGGATTTTAAATTCTGTCATAATAAAGTAAAGTAAAGAACAATAGTTTAGAAAAATATAACATTGTACCCAACCCAAAAACATATCTATGAAATATATTATATATTATTTTAATAATGAATAATTAATAAATAGTAATTAAAATAACGTAAGCTTTTTATGTATCATACTTAAAATAGTTTGTATAAATCGTTTACAATGTAATGTATTTTAGAAATGCCAATAACCTTGGTAATTGAGGCGTATATATAAATAAAAAAGTAAAAAATAATAATAATACCTACAATAAATGCAATGTTTTTGTAGGCAAAAGTTAATTCAACTTACTATATAAGATTTAATTAATAGTAAAATAATTAATTTTCTAATAAGTACCATTATAAATATATAAATAATATTCTTATAGTAATATATGGGATGACAGACCGTCTCCGCTCAGAATCCTTTTACGTATGCAATAATTATTTATCATTGAATTCAAATTTAACAAAACCATTACAGTGACTTACAAACTCAATTATGAGGTCGATTCGACTAACCGTTAACCTAATAATTACTATACAGCAGTACGATTTCACCGATATGTTATAAATATTTTTATGCAAAAGAAATTATTTCTAATATTACTAAAAATGTTTTTAAATCTCTGAGGCACATACAAGGTCATTATTATACATTGTTTTAAATTTCGAGATTTATATGCAGTGATTGCAATGATTTATATATATTATATATACCAATAGAATTAATTTATATTAAAATAAGATCCATAAAAAAAATCCTAAAAGAGGCAAAGGAATCAATGTTTTTCCTCACTGATTATCCTCGCAGCTACACTTCCTTATCCAGTCTAATTAAATTATCCGAAAAATATTCATTTATATCTGTATTATAACTATGCTATACATAGGTACAGAAATACGGACCACTCCAACGCTCATCTTTCAATAATTATTGACATAAAACAAATTTTATTTTACGCCAAATTAAAGAATAAAGATATCAACACAATATGCTGTCATCAATTGGGAGGATTAAAACATTTTTTAATACAATTGTAGTTTATAAGTGCACGCCTATAGTGCTATACAAATATTAAAATATGTATGATGTGAATATGTGACTGTGTGAATTCTAATTGATTATGAATCGAAGAAAACACTTATCCGTCGTGTAAAATCACATAAAGTATATATTATAACAATTAACAAAATAATGTCATCATTATATTTTCAGTGAACACATTTTGTACTACTATTATCCACGACCATTAATACCGACGCGAAAAAAATCGTGATCACGCAACAATCGAAATGTAATTTCTGCAAAAATATATTGGAACTCCTTGAAATAATTATTCAGATTTGGTGTTTCTAAAGAACATTTCGTCAACACTTCTTTTATCTGCAACCCTTAAATACCGTTATTGTTGAACCCTCAAAATATTATGTTTTCGGGGGTTACTTCAAATACACCACACAAGCTAAGTAACAATTGTAAGAGGGATTAAATTCTATAGTGAATTGTGAAAGGCAAGGGGTTGTCGAAATTCCCGGTATCGTCGAAATGGTGTTAAATCACCTAAATCCCCGTAAGTATAGAGAACTAGGCTTAGTTAATAATAATCCTCACCGATTGCATAACGGCCATATTATAACACAATATATTATTATAATAATATGTGTACCTACTTGTACGACATACGTACAAATGTACAATATCCATAAACATTTTACATTACGCCACATTAATATTGATATATAATATAGATTGTATAGGTACAATAGGTGGTACTAATTATATACATTAAAATAAACCGTTTTAAGTATTCAAAACAAAATAATGTTCAACCTACCAATTAGTATGACATGTTAAATAAATAATATAAAAATGAGGACCTTATTTTATTTTGAGAATTTAAATTCAACAAAACAATATTTGATAGTAATTACTAATTAGTAATTATTTTAAGTATATTTTACTATTTTAGCAAAAAAAACATTATTTTATTCATTAATATACATAACAATATATTATTTTCCCTTTATTATAATATAATAGGTATATATATATATATTATATTATACCTATACTATAGGTACAAATTATAAGAGTAAAATTAATTTGAGTTTAATAAAAAATATGTTAACTCCCTTATATATTATAATATTTTAAGGTTCTATGCAGCATGTTTAGTGCGAATGCTTGTTTGGTTTATATTTAATTATAAATCACTTCATAATTCATTGGTATAAAAATGAATATAATTACAATTACATCGGTGTTCATTTTGAAGGTTATTTAAAAAAAAAAATTATTATTTTCAAATTTGCTAATCCATATTCATTAAGCTAATGAACAAATATAATCAAATACAAACATCCAAATGTAGTCTTAAATTCATAATAATTGTGATTCAACTTAATCAGATAAAAATACAGTGGTAGGAACCTATTAACTATGATTAGTCGACAACCTATGACATATTTAAAAAACTTTACTGGAATCCGATTTAAAATTAAAAACGTAATACCGATGAAAAATTGTTCACGGTCTGTAGAGCAAAAACATTGAAAAAAGGAAAATCCCTAAAAATAAAGGGTGTATAGCTGGTACCTTACTACCTTGGTTTGTTCAAACCCACTATACCTACCTATATTGGATATATTATCTCTTTTTGATAAAGTAGGTATACAAGTATACAACACATATCATTAACGTTAACGTTTTGTCAAAAGGCGGAATTTGCGTGGTTCAAAAGTGTGCATTTGCATATAACTGCAACCCCCACGTGATTTTCTTTTAATTTCCATGTAAATATATGCATTGTCATTTCGCCGGCGAAGCGAATGGTTCCAGTATAATATTATATTGATTATATAGGTTTATTTTGCATTTCATCATAATATGGTGAAACGACGCCACTGGTTTTCTGTGCAGAATACAAAAATTATAAAGTCACATTTACAGATATAATATAATATAACATTAAGTGTTCAAACGATAGTTTTTTTACACACAAATTTAATGATTACAGCTGCTGATCTTCGATAGAACATTAGAATCACATTGAGGTGGGTATTGGATTTGAGTACTACGAGAAAGGATTACCTACATAATCTATATTATGCAGATTGTTACATACTAGGTACTGAACGTTTGATTTTAAAAATTCGACGACTACAAAGCCGCTGCAGAATGTGGTTTAATTTTCCCCATCTATGTATATATAAGACAAAAAACATGCAGATAAGTCCTAACATACATATTATAGTACAACACACCGTCATCGCAGTCTTAAAATATAATACAATGAACGGATATTATACGCTACGTATAGGTATTTACGATTTAATGTAGGTATGCTATACATTTAATACCTACTTATATTATGCACTTTTAATTTGTAATGAATTTTTATTAATTTAAGTAAGTGAACAGTAAGTTATATTATAATATTAATATTGCAAACTTGAACTGTTCGTCGTGTATTAAGGGTTTCGGCCCTTTTATATTGTTAATAAAATAAATATAATATACCTACCTATTATGTAATATATCAATATACATATTATTATAGTAGTTATGTCGTATGTACATAATATTATATACCTAAACTCAACATATTGTAATATTTTAATAAACCATGGTAAAACATAATATTTTTATTTTTAAAAAATAATGTACCTACACAATTTGCGCTATATGTGGGTGGAGAGTTGCACAGCAAGAATATATGACGTATGAATGAATCGATTGGATGATGCCGCCCAGTGGTAACATTTCCTCAACAGATATAATATAAATATTAAAATGGGACATAAAATGCCAAGTACGTGAAATGCTATTCAATCTATGTGTGAGGTATATGTAAGTTTATGACTATTACTTATTAGTGAGGCAAGATAAAATTGTATTTATAGTAGATTTCCATTTTGATTTTTCTTCAAACGACATACTAAATTACCCTACGCAATTATCGATATTAAATTATTATTTTATTTGTTTGCAGAACTTATATTAGTGATTATTTAATAATGTTAAACATGTTCATTAAAATTATCTATCTAAGATATCTAAAAATATTTATATACCTTAGAATTAGAAGCATATATTCCTAAGCATATAAACTAGAGAGAATGTACATGATTACAGATTTTCTTACTCAGTAATCTTATAGAAAATAATCTTTCCTTGCTTAGTTATTAGTTTATTACTTAATACATATTACACGTAGTACATGTATAATATGTAAATAAGAAAAATAATACTTTAATGTTAATCATTACTTATATCAGATAACTGTTATTATACTATCATTATTTATTATTATTATTATTATAATTAATTTACTATTTATTATTATTATTATTATTATCACAGATTATATTTAATAAAATCTGTAATCGGTAGTTATTATTTAAACTACTATCTTTTTTGCCTAACGATAAGAAATGTATTATATTCTATCTCTAAGTTTTATGAGCAAGTCAGGAAATCTTAATTACTATAGTCATTGACCATTGTATATTTAAATTTACACATTATTTATAATTTTGTACCAATATTTCTTAAGAGATAAACATTTCCGATGCTCATAAAGATGAATAAATTATGAAATCATTAACGGAATAATGGTTTACAATATAGTGACTATGCGTACATTTTTAGAGTAGCAGATTAATTGTGATTTGTGAACATGTTTCCTACATACAATGTAATATACTTCAATGATATATATAACACCCATGTGCCCCTTAAAAAATCATGGATATGCCACTATAATGTGTCCCGCATACAAATCCTAATGTGGCAGAAAATTATCCATTTATTACTACCATATATATATATTATATATATATATATATACACCTAATTTTTAACAGGATAATAAATGTGTATTATGATGGGTACCGCATTATATAACACATTCCATTACCATTTACAAATATTATTGCTTTGAAATCAATAAATCTTTATGCGACAATTATTAATTCGTATACAGGATATGACAAAATAAATATCATAGTTTCAAAGAGCTTTGTTGACAAAACTATAAATCCAAAAACAATTTTTATTGATTGTACTTGTTCCCCACATTGTTTAAAGTTATTCAATGTGACCTACGAGTAGGAAATCCTCACAACATCCAACTCATATTCCAGTTTATCGCAAAGCCACTCTAAAATATTGGGAGTGGAAATTTGAAATTTAGTGGTGATAATAATTGTTTAACCAATTCTTACATTATGACAGTTGACTTTCCCACGCTTGTGAAATGTCAACTTCGTCCCTAAAGGTACCTACATAATTCTCAAACAGAAATGTTCATCGATCCTAAGGCTTCGAGAACCACAGTGGCAGCGAATTCTATAACCAACGTGTCCTATCTCCTCGTCGAAGCGCCAGAACTAACAGCAAGCGATACAGTTTTACAACCAACCGGTGGTGCCAGAAAACTTTCCACACACACCGATTTTTCATTTCACCACTGACCACTCATGTCACCCGACATTACACCCGACATTACACCCGACATTACACCATGTAACAGATAATTGAAATTATCAAATTTTTTTTAAAAATGTTTTTCTCCTAATGTCAATAGAAAAAGTTCGCTATGTCCAAAAAAATTGAATATTTAATACAAGGTTACTTATAAGTTTTTATTAAAACCATTTAAAAAATATTAAAGGTACATATTATTATGCACGATTTTGTATGAGTAATTGTAGATCAAAATGTGTTTACAAAATCACTAAAATTAGAAATTATTTTGTAGTTAAATATATATGATGTATATGTTTAAATTGTAAAAGTTTGACTTAATAGGTTCTATATATATATTTAAAGCTTAAACATTTATTACAAATCTTCTTATAAGAAATTCCTTCTGAAAAAAAATTCTAAAAAATATACATGTACAATTTTTTTTATAGACATTTTAAGTTTAAATCTAGATAAAAGAACAAATCGAAACGAAAAATTACGATTTTAGTTATATTTTGTTGTATTTAATTCAAAACTTTATTCGTGGAGACTTAAAAAGTACATTAAATAACTATACCTAATCATTAATAGTCAATAGCAATGTATTTATATGATAATAGCCAATAGACTGACAGACTATCTCCGTTCAGAATCGTTTTTCATATATAATGATTTATCATTGAATTCAAATTTAACACATTCATTACAGAGACCTGCTCAATCACGAGGTATACTCCACTCCCATACTATTGTACAGCAGAGCGGTTATTAACTTTCCCACTTTTTTTTATATAATATATATATATTCTATGTTATAATGTTATATTTATCTACATCACTGTTTTAGGTACAGTTGTTCGAAGCTTTGCTGAATATATTATTGTGATAATATACGTAACGCTACTAATTAGCTAACAAATTTTATAAATTATCATTATATTATTGTTCATTTTGTGTCTGAACTCTAAAGATCTGTAGTTATATAAAGTAGCGCACGTGTGTATATAATATAATATACACGAAATGAAATAGCTATAACAGGTACCCAATACCCATGCTAGGTAGGAAGTTTGTATGATAAATAATAACTCATCGGTTAATGAACGAGGAAAAGGGAAAAATAACAGACACGCCCTGCAAACGACTTATGTGCGTCAACCGATGTGTATAATATAATATATAGGTATATAATATGTATGTACACCGTACAGGATTGATTAGATTTTTCGGGTTCTTTATTCGAACCCTCGGCCGATATTGTATTGTACACTTTTGTTATTTCTAACGAAACATACACACAGTAAAAGTGTAGGATTTCAAAGCATTATTGTATCATTTTCGATCAATGTTTTCGAGTATGTTTTCTTTTTATGTTTATTTGCAGGGTTTTCAATAGAATGCCTGCATATAGGAAAGGTTGTAGGTATAATGAAACTTTTGCATTTAACAACGTCACGACGATATTATTTTTACCGTTAAGTGATGGATTCAGAAATTTACTCAAATTTTCAGTTGGAAAATTTGAAGACAATTTCTTCAATTAAAATTCATTAAAATGTGCACATTTTCCGTGACTAATTAGAGTAATAAACTTCCATCACTAATAATGTGGAGAGGTTGAACCCTTTTACTCCTCCCCCCCCCCCCCTACATAAGCCAACCAGAGGATTTTTATCGCCACTTACGGATATACAGCCGCCACTGACGTATGTGAAATACTGCAGACGTTCTATTTTACAATATTCACATATTATAACAATAAATTATTTATCAACATCGGTCTAATTGGGTTAAGTAGCTTAAAAACTAAAAAAAGTATGAAAAATTATTACCAACACATCTTGTGTCATACTTTATAATGATATTTGATATCGTTAAATAACAAATAATTGTATTTGTTTTACAAAGAGGTTAATTATTAATTGCATTATTGTTTGGACACTTAATATTTATGTTTATACCACACAGATACAAGACTAAAATGAATATAAATGTTACAAATTAGCATTTCTATTACACTAGATGTAAAGTTAGGTTTCAAAATACACAACTTTGGGTACATAAATTATTAGTATTAAATATTGTTTGTTGGAACTTAACTTTTTATAGTTAATTATCATTGTCGTGCAGTTAAGTTAATTTTCTTTTCATGTCATACGTTATCAACTAGGCAATACTGATTCGTTGACTCTTTTTCGATTTTGGTAATTTATTTTCGTACTATAATATTATATTATATTATTATAATAATCTAATTTTTACGCAGTGTTAAACGTATTGGTAAATGTTTGTGTACAACAAAATGTTAGGGCAGTTTATGATTTAAAATATTGTAACTTGAAAAAAGTTAATTTTATTTTCTATCTTAACTTTAAACTTTTAAACTTATCTAGTTAATTTTTTTTTTTGTTAATTTTTAACATAACTGATGGCAATTTAATTTAATTAACTTACTTGCCGGGTACAGTTAATTATTTTCATTAACTTGCCCGCCTTTGGTGTACAAACAAGTATAGGTACAACTATAGGTAATCTATAGTTGCCTTTTAAGAATACTTAAAACCTTAGTAATTATTATGATATAATTAGAAGGCTGGTGGCTATCGTATCTTTAGTAAAAACGTACTCATTCTAATTCAAACAGAACATGTCATATCACCTTCTCCTGAATTATTTCTAGAAAATGTTTAAGCTCTTTAATACATACAAATAAAACACCAAGCCACATGTTTTTATTTTCGTTCTTTAGACTGTAGCAAATTAGTTTTAAAGATTTCAAGCAAAAATAGTTTACCTACTAAACATGATTTTAAAAATAGGCCAATGCCATTCAATTGTAAATATTATATGGAAAAATTGAGTACTTTTTCAGAATCAAAATAGGAGTAAGTAAGCATCACGACGCCTATTGGAATAAATTAATATCGTCCGTTTTGAGTAAAAAATAAAACATAAATTTTTCTCGGTCACAGGTGACATAGATTATTGTCTGTTGACATGTGCTAGTTCCCGTATTATACTATACCCGTATAATTATACTTACACTAATGATAATTTACGACTTATAGCGACATGACAATGCAAATAAAGTTGCCATTAAAATGATCCTTAAAATCTAGAAGTCGCGCGTGGCCTCTAAACTACTCATAATATTATTTCATTTTTTTATCATTGTCAATGTCAATGACCACCTAATATTCATCGACATCTTGTGTATGCATCACTAAGTTAGATGTACTGAGACTTCACTAGATGCCGCCACCATACCACATAAGAAACAAAATATTGTTTTCATTCAATATGGTTATTGTATTACAATGACCCTAACAATCGTATTTAATAATGATTTTCTGAAAAGCCGATCGCATGAAATTTTAACGGACTATCAAAATAGGTATGTGCATTTATTATATGAACTGATGGAATCCACGGAAAGAAAAAATACAACAGGCCAGTATAGCATACAGAGCCAGGCTTAGGCTATTAAAGGGTAATAATCCTACCCACAATATCGGTAAATTTTATTTTACGAGCACTCAATAAAAAAATATGTTTGTGTGGCATTGGAATTATTTATGGGGAGGACACGAATATCTTGACCATAGTGCCACTTATCCGTAGACACACCGAAAGCAAAGAAAAACTTTGGGGTGACGCCTCAGCAACAGGCAAATACAACTAAACGTTCATATTATGTATTATTTTTATATAGTTTCTAGCTTTCAATAATAATATATTATGTAGGTACCTCTTTTCGTTTTATATCATATACCATCTACGAATATAATCCAAACTCAGTACTTTATAGCTTATATTACAATAAATCATTATTATAGATTTAACATTTAAAATCAATGGTAAATCGTAATTTCTGGAAAACAATTCACTGCGCTCTGATTACTATTCAATTTCATAATTTATGAGTATGACGACCAACTTGTACCAGTATTTGCATTGTTTAAGTTAATAACAAATTACAGTTTGTAAAGGGTTTTTTTTTATCCGATAACGTAATTAATTATTGATAACTTAAACTTTTATTTTTTTATGGCTGTGACAAATGACAAAAGTTTATCAGTTATAGACTAATAAAACAGTAAAATTACATAATGGTAAACATTTCAAATCTTTACAGTTAATAATTTTTTTAAATTACAACAAAATTACTAAAATAGTAAAATCAATTCAGAAAAAGTCATTATTTTTAGTATGATTATCCAATTTTGTCAAAATGTGATCTACTGATCTTTAAAGTTCAAAGTTCATATTTTCATAACAATGATTAGGACTAACTTTTCCTAATTATTAATAAAAGCACTGGAATTTTCCTATTTTTTACCTCCTAGAATACCTTCCAAATAGTACCAATTAGATACAATTTTAAATCAGAAACCACACAAAGTTGAAAATTGATAACAGGCATAACAAATATAAATGAATAATAAATTGTAAACACTGGAGTTTCCTACAACTGAATACCGCGATTATAGTTCGATAGAAGTTCATGGACAACCACGATTCAAAACATTCGATAAACGGGTTCGGACGGTAACGTCAGTGACATCTATTTGTGCAATTTTCAACTTTTCTGAACGTGCACAAAAAACTAGCAGTGACTGCGCTCGTATTCGTCACTAGATACCGGGTTATGTACAATTTTTAAATTTTATTTTCTAACTTTTGATTTTGAAGTTTTCTGTCTATTTATCACCGCCAACCATTCACTAGGGATTTAGAGTGAGACACTGGGAAGTGGAAATCCTATGATTGAAAATGAATATTATATTTATTCAAATCAATTGTATTCAGCGAATCGAGTATAATAAACTCTTCGAATATATATTATTTAATATAATAATAATAAAAACGATAGTTTAGTTATTTGGTTGTAGAAAATTATTATTATTATTATCATGGGTACAACTAAGAGAGAGAGAGAGAGCTTAGGAGTGCTAAGCACTCCCAAATTGTCTGTACTGGTTTCTTATAATATTAGTAACAGTAAAACTTCTGATTTTAAAAATAATAATTTCTCGACTGGTAAAATTGATAAATTATAAAATTATATTGTTTTTCTAAGTTATTTTAATTTATAATGGTTAATAGAAACTTCAAATGAGTTTATTAAACCCCCCTTTGCCGTCTTTTTACGCACCCGTTTTTTTGTGCAATGATATAGCCCCTCTATTTATATGTTCCTAGAAATTATCCACAAACCCCCCTCCCTCCACTATCATCATAATTCCTGAGAATGTCACTGCTACACCCGTATATGTGTTGTCTCAGTCTTACAAATGAAAACATAGCAAAAACTGTTTTGGGCGGAAAAGAACCGAGAGGTTACAGTTATAAGTCATAACTAAGAAACGAAATTTTCACCACATAAAAGGAGAAATTTGGCTGTGAAATATCGTTTTTATTTTTCGATATCGAAACTAACTACAGAAAAAGTAATTTAAGTTTAAAAAACACAAAAATAATGGATTTTTAAACAATAAGAACTTTTTTTAACTTTTCCATTATTTAAAGGGTTATCCAGACCTAAAAGGTGCTAAATCGATCAAATGTACACATGTTTTTACATTGGTTACAAAAAAACCGAAAGTATACCTGTACACATAGACACAATTGCCACAAGCCACGTAAATTAATTTTAATATATTATAATATACTATATTATAATAGCTATAAAATAAAAACCAATTGAATAATATGACAAAAACGTTTATTCATATTAATCCATACATACAGGATTATGACAGTAAAGCCATCTTGTTATTCACAGGTATATTTTTTTCACTCAGACTCGTCTTCAACAAACATCCCCTTTGCAGGTTTGATGTTAGAACGGCTCAAAATTGATCTAAAACTGACGCTTTTATTCCGGAAGCGGATGGCAACTGTGCTCGGCCAAGTGCGGAGATCCGACTTCGGTACGGTACATTGAATACTTGCGGCGAACCAGCCTTCACAGCCATAAACACAGAGACTAAAAACGTCAGACGTTCGATGGCGGACGTAAACGGATTCGGAAGGATTGTCTGACCGGATCCTAGTGCTAGGAGTGAACTAGAGAACAGTAAACAGTATTGTATTTTGTACTTGTTATAGTTAGTTGGTACTTGATACATTTGGCTGCTTTATACACTTGCGCATCATCGTGGTTACGTGGACCTGCCACATTTAAATAATTAAATCCTAACAATAGTTGACGATTGTACATAACTATACCTACTATAATTATACATCGTCTACATTGTCGTATTTTTGTTTTGAACTCGATTAAATTAATTATTATGATATGCTGAATTGATATTTTATGTTAGATTATTTAATAATTGGGCCGGAGGAGAAGTACTGGCAACATGGTTCCTTCTCCGGTCCTCGATACCACAAAAAAAAAGATTATTTAATAATTAAATAAAAACAATATTACATATTAGTGTATAATAATTTTGCTTATCATAAATAATGGGAGGGGATAACATGTTATTGTGCTTTAAGTGTTAACACTCCCATACATTTTACCCTAGTTACGCCCATGATTAATAATATTATATACCTACTTAAATATAATACATGTGATTTTTTTGTTGAAAAATTGGATTAAACCTATCTAATAAGTAACAGAAAAAAATTACTAACTAATATACCAATATACCTAAATATACAATAAAATATCCTTAGAAATATAAACCAATAGGTCTCCGCTCATAATCGTTTTTTATATACAATGATTGATATCATCGAATTCAAATTTAACACATCCATTACAATGACCTACTAAATCATATTTAAATAAATAAAATAATTAATAAATTACGAGGTACAATCGACTACCAGCGCCTTCTATGCAGCGGAGCTAGTTCCAATTTATTTTTGTTTATGTTATAATTTGTTTTTGATAAGATTTAAACTTTTAACATTTGATTATACTTTCAATTAATAAAGTAACATAGCAGGTACCTTTTACCTTTATCAATATGAGACTATGGAACCTTAACTTTCACAAGTGTCTAGGACCTAGATAGTCGTAGTCAATTAAAAGTGGATTTGGGAAAAATGTCACATTCAGAGACATTGTAACAGCACCTGGGATGAATATAATAGGTTATAGGTAGATACTTATAATATAATATGTTTATTCAAATTTAAATAGTAGGTAAATACATAGGTAACGGTTTAAATCTGCTTAACTATTTTAGGTTTAGGCCACTTACATCGAATCTGATATCGACGTTTTCCGACAACCCTGTTCAAACTTATCGGGTTGGGTAAACGTTAGGTTATAGGTTACCAACAAAAACTAGTCGGTGAACCGGATATTCTCCTTTGAAATAGACTTTTACATAGGTATATAAAAAATATATATTAAAATTACAATCACAGTTACCTATCGATCATCTTTTTTATTTTAGCGGTAAACACGATATCATCATATGTAGATGGATAACGTTTATCAACTTTTGTAATTGAATTGTTTTCAATAAGTTTATCTGGGATAACATTATGCCCAGTCACCCACACGGCCACACGGCATACGGCAATACTACTAAAACAGTATTATTTTTTTATTTAATTAGTTTATAAATAAATTATCCAATTTCAAACACAGTAATAATAATGACAATTATGGGTTTAAAGTAACAGTTAGTTAAATATACATTAATACGCTTTATAAGTAGTTAACAATATATAAAAACAACTATACAATAATATAATATACAATAATTATATAAAATACATAAAAATATTATAGACAATACACAATTCAATACAAATTAATGCAAATGATTGGAATATAATTTACTTAAATAGATTATGATCAACAATATTGTTCCCATGAGACATTAAAATATTGTTTGGGATATTCTGATAGAATATAATGTTATAATATAATGTGTGTAGTACGCATATTTCATACTGTATAATAGTATTTAAACTATTGGATAAAATACAAACATATTATGTAAAGTGCATACGACATAATATACTCAATGTACGGAATATGAATTATGTTTAACTATATTGTTCACGGTATGTAGAATGTAGATATATACAACAAATAATAATATAATATTGTATTAAAGCTACTCATTTATGTAACCTATGATAAATTACATTCCGCGAGAGAGGTAATAAGGTCAATTAGTCAAGGATTTAATAATAATATTATAAATTATAACAAATAATAAAGATAATAGCAATATTTTGAAGGTCAACGTGATACGAAGGATCTTCTTATCGGACGTTTTGTCTTGGATTTAAATTTCCCTTAACTCATTTAAGTGACCAAGCACTAATTACCATCCATAAGGCATAAATTTAAACACTATTACGACGAAGTAATCTTAGCAGTGATAACATTTAAACTTAAAACTTTTTTTTGTTGCTTACCTATATTTATGACTGATTTTATACTCATGAGTTAACTGTCTTTAGCCGTAAATCATCAACATAATTACTAAATTATACTGCAAGGACTTGATTTTTATAATTTTTATAATTTTTTGAAGATTGATCTTGATAAATTTCTAAGGAAAAAATCTTTTTACTAAAATTAGCTATCTTCATCCGATTAAATCCTGGTCTGAAAGGGTTAAATAAAACGCTTTTATTCACAACTTGTGTATAAGAACATTTTTTTTAATACCTAATCAACATCGAACTGCATTAAGTTTGAATAATTTTTCAGTAGATTATCAAGTATCTTTAATTTATTTTAGCACCAAGATCCTCCTTAGACAAGGACCATGTAACTAGTATATAGCACCATTGCACCAAGATACTTCATACTATAAGATAAATACCTTGTAAGATAGTAACCAGGAATTCGCAGGACTAATTTTTACGTATCTTGATTGTCTCTGTCTATACATTGCCTATAGAGAAATTAATAACATTATTATTCATCTATTATTTACTATTTTATTATGTTATATCTAACAGTTAACGTCTTATCAATAATTTTAAATAAATTATCCGTGTAGGTCACATGTATCACAGGTCGCAGGTTCACCATTGCTACTAATTACAGTATAAAAAATATAATATTATTTTTTAATGATTATTAGGTATCCAAATAAATATATTTTTTCAACTAACATAATTTAACATATATTTTTAGAAACTGGAATAAAATGTATGCATGTATATCAGTAGTCTATACCAATAGGCCCAAAGGCCCCAAGGTCTCTAAAGTATGTCCTATTTTGGGGAGGGAGTAACATGACTTTTATCATTACATTAAAAATGATATAAACCGTTGATATGTTTACTCAAATAAAAGCTCAAGTAATTAAATCATTTTAAGTAGATACATACACTATTATTGTTCATAATATTATTTTTATGGTAATAGAACATAGGTACCGTACTACCGTATCATTGTTATTATTATTTTTATAGCTTATCACTATATAGTATATTATAATAATATATCTACTATTATAATTCAATTTATGTTTGTGTTTATGTTTATACTTATTATGTTTGAAGGAGACCTACACTAAAGATTTGCCCAAGAGCCAACCAGTTCTATACTATACACCATTGATGTTCATACTTTCACAAACACAATTGAATATTATTAAAAGAAGTTAATTTTTTCATTGTTATAGAAATTTTAATTTTCTCAAACCATAATTCTATTATAATTCATACAATTTATAACTTCAAAAAATGTTTGAGTGTACACCCATATTCTTTTATGTTTATACATAAATAAATATTATAGTATAAATAACCAATTATTATAATATTAGTATAACGTATAACATGTAGTTATTTGAAACGTTTATCTTAAATCTTATATCTTTATTATATCTAATCAAAAACTCAAGAATTAATTTTTTCAGTGAAAAAAGGGATTGATAAATATGAAATAAAAAGTTTCCAATATTGAAATCAGGCTCACTCCACGGCACAAATTCGTCAGTCCAGCAATTTTACCTTTAAAAAATATGTAATTATTAAGTTAATTAATTCAAGATTGTTATTCAGGATAAAATATTTAATTGGATTTCGACAAACCTATGTAGCCTATATTAGTATCTTTAGCGTTTCGTCTCAAAGGCCACGTGTGTTCCAAATTAATTATGGCTTCAATGCTGGCCAAATTATTGCTGTACAAAGATAGGTTACATTATTACTAGGGCTGCAATCTCGATGCACTTTGTATCTTTTTTTTAGAACTGTAACTATACAATGCTCGTTTTGGTAAAAATTTGTTTCGTGTATTGTGGAATAGTTATACCTAATGAATTTTATATTACAACTATTTGCAGTTTTTGGAATTTTTGGTTTTTATAGCATTTTTTCATTTTCAAGATTTACTTAGAATTTTATACATAGGTACATTTAAATAAAAAAAAATTATTTCTAAATTACCTAATGGAATTAATTACATAAATTATTTTACTAGCAGTGGAAACAATCAAAAATTTAATATAATTTTTTTAATCTTGCATTTTAAATTTCACACAACTTACAAAACCAATACGAGTGAACAGGTAATATTATATAGGTATCTATTTGAGTATATTGAAAGAATCTGATACATAATATTGTGTGATCAGCACTGAATACAAATAAACAAATTTGAGCATCATTAAATATAACCGAATTATAAAATGTATATATTTATATGTACAATGCATGTTAAATTTTAAAGGTTCTGTACACCTAATAGTTTTATGAAATTTAGTGTATTTTATAAATGTATTCTTAGTGTTTAGTCCATTTTCTTAGATTTTATTGGATATCAAATGTCCGACCCTATGTATTACATTATTGTTATTATAGTGTTTGTTAATTGACTAATATATATTTATCTAATGATATGAGTTTTGGTTTTTTCAAGTTGTGAAATAACATTGATATTTATCTTATTCCAATATTGCAATAATATTATTTTTTTTCGTATATTTGTGTTACAAATAGGTACTATTACATGATTAATGATTACACTTTCAAGTTACACATTATATACCTATTGTTTCTTGTTACTGTCGTAGTTTATAACAGATTATATTATACAATAAGATAGTCAATTTAAATGTCTGCAATCATTATTTTGAAAAATTTCAATGTGTTAATTTTCATTTCCAAATATTTTATATTATAATGTGTCATATAGCAACATTTTTTGAGAAAATTTTTAATAATATTTGTTAACGGTATTGTTCTAAAGTTCATTATTTTTTTGAATAATAATATCAATATTTATTTCATATTCCGAAGCAAAATATTGTTTTGGAGTATTTCGGTGCATTCATAAATCAAATTTCGAACGAGTAATTAATTAGAAAGGTAGTTAAAATAGAGTGGCAAAATGTTGCGATACTCCACTTATACATACACTTTTAATAGTAGGTAAATTACCTATTATGAATTAACCATTCATTTGAAATTCGATTTATATGTATCTATGTAAGGACTACAACAATGATCCTGCTTCGTAATATGTATTTAAAAATTGATATTGTCATTCAAAAAATTGATAAACCTAAAATTATAACAATAAAAAATTGTGAAATATAATATTTCTTTTCAAAAATGTCTGTAAGTTAAAAAAAATATTTTCAAAATAACTGAAATTGTTTGATATAATGAGTATATACCTTAAAATCTTAAACGGATCATCTTATTATTGCAGCGTTTGGAAAGTTCGTTTTAAAACTGAACTCATTCACATTTACGTGAAATGTGTATAAAAGAAACTCGTTCACGTTCAAGTTCATTGAAAAAAATTAACGTGTTCATTGGGTCGTTAATTTAATTATTTATTTAAAAATGAATAAGTATCAATACTATAGATTATAATATAATAATGATACACACCGAGTGTAGTGACTATCAATGTAGTAGTCTATAGCAAATTTTGAAAAACAACATAATAAAATAGACAAAAGTATCATTCGAATTTTGATTTTTAATTTGTATGTCAAGTTCTCTAAAAAATACTTATTTTGTACGTATTCATACTCTATTGATTATAAGAGCTGGGTGACGTTCACGTGTCGTTCACTCAATATGAACGTGAACGCATTGAATGTGCGCTTACGAACGCGTTCTTTCCAAACACTGCCTTATTTTATGAGTACTGTAGGTGTGGGTATATGGGTTATGTATATTTTTGTATTATTTATTATTTTGTTAATTAAGCAAAATGTGCTATACTGTTGTAAGCCAAACTATTTAATGGTAATGAATTAATAACAAATACATTTTCTCACCTGTCAGTTGAGTCGTTCAAGAATGTTAATGATTTTTTTATGTGGCTGAAGTTTTTAGGTACTGTAGAATAAAATAACTCGTAATCAATGTCTGTACAAGATGGCAAACATTTGCATGTACGGTATGCTCTCTGTATAAGAACTAATAAGATAAAATTATGATATAATATTTTTGTAAAATAGCTAGATCTTTCATTTGAATAAAGTTTTATCGTTATTTAAGTTATATAATATTGATGTACACAATATGCGAGTATGTTACAAATTGTTTATTAAAGTTTGATAGCTTTTTCAGAAGAAATACTATTTAACCAAACACGTTATATATATTACACTCAGTATACCTAATGCAAAATATACAGTGTGCAATTTACTGGCACAAATTTATTTTTTCCGCTCTGGTCACTTTGGTTATAATACAATATAACAATATTTAACATGTTTTTATACATATATACCTACTGTATAATATGATAATATTTTATCGTGCAGAAATTTACCTGCGGCATTTGCTAGACATTCGTTCGATTTGGGTCCACACACGGGAAGAGAACTACCTGTTGAAAAAACAAAAGTTTAAATATTTTAGTTTGACTAACAATCATTTGATTGTGCCAGGGGCCCCTATAATCATCTTAATTTACATGTAGCCCTTTGAAAAAACAAATATGAATATAATTAATGTGAAATTAAAATGCTTCATAGCTTATAAAAGCTGTTTTGATTAGGAAATTCGAGTAGTTCGTATAATATTAAATAAATTATATTTAATCATACTTATTCTGTAAATCGGAGCACAACCACACAATGTCTCAGTATAATTCACCTGACATTCGACATAACAATTTATATACGAATATACTGTGTTGTACTTAAGCCACTTCTCGTTCAAGTAATAACATCCTCGCTCTTCAGGTGTCCAATTTTTTAAACCATCGTCAGTCAACGACAAGTGAGTTGATATTTGAACAAAGCTATGACTACTTTTTGAAAGTTTTAAAGATGAATGTGAATAGTCCGGGACGTCTGATGGACTATGAAAATAAACCTGAAATAATCAGGATACATCGTTTAATACATAGGTATTATTAGTTTTTTTTCGTCAGAATATTAAAAACCAATATACCTTCTGGTTCAATACATTAATTATAATGACTAATGAAATTAATAACAACATTTTAAAAATCTAAAAATTTAAAATAATTATGTGTGAGTACATATTTATTTATTATTTAAAGTCCGTATTAATATATGACAATGACATCTAATCACGAGTAATTATTGAATGCATTGTGTATGTATGGATTTATATACTAATATACTATAAATAGTAGGTATGTACAATCAATATTGTAATTTTAAACAGCATTCATAATGCAAACGATCGTAAAATTAAACCATGTACTTATAATTTATATTTACAAACGTATCCCAATACTTAATTAAAATTAACTTAACTTTTTAACTTAATTTTAACTTTTAACTCGTTAATGCCCAGCCTTGCTTAATTCAGTAGGTCATTAACTATTTATCAAGATTACATTACACATAACATGCATTATATTACATATTTACATTTATGCATATCGTCGTCAATTCGTTACTTATTCTTTTTTAATATTCAGCTTATTGCCTCCAAAATGTATTCTTATTATTCCCTTCTCTCGTTTATTAACTTCAAAATACCCTTACGTTCAACTCGTCGACTTAGTAAATATCACATTCCTTATCGCTCAACCATTTAGTTATTAAATGAACCTAAATAATCCAAATAATGAAACTGGCAAAATATAACTCTCTTTTCCTCAAATATAATCACTTCTCTAATAAATATTTCTTTAAATCGGGGGCTCAAGCCCGTAACTCTAAACAAATAAACAAATAAACAAATTTAATCAATTTATATCAACTTATATTCTTTTGTACCTAATTACAACAAAACTAATTTAAGAAAAAATTCACCACAGAATAATAAAACATTGAAATAAAAACTTTTAAAATATTTTCTTTACATTTGTGTCCACATTTCAAATACCTAGCATGTCGCATGTGTGTAAACATTTAAACCTAATTCCAACGATAAGCTGAAAATTAGTATACCTAATACACTTAACTGTAAATCCTTGTTTACTCGAACACCCATAAAGTGCATCCTGTTGTGCTAATATAAACTCAACAGTATTCCAAAATGCTGTCGATTTCATGTTCCATGGTATATTTGCAGATATTATATTATTAGTGCTGTAACCATCATCTGAATTCCAGTTACTCGTTAAAATTGACCATTTCTTACCTGTCTGAAGTACATCTTGTCTAATAAAATTAAATAATTCCAATTATTTAAAACCACTAAAATGTGGAAATATTATGATATTAATGACTTATATGAACCATGGAATATATTTCTATATAAATTTAAAATAGTTTGGTATTTCCATATCTGTATGAATAAGGCCCGGAATTGATGCGTTTGCATCTTTTTTTCTAATGCTTACATTCGAGGATCGTCTTTACAGAAATTTGATTCATGGAATATAGAATTTTATGGTACAATTTTTATTTTGCATTTTTTGCATTTTTATGAAATTTATTGCTTTACGGTCATTTTTTAATATTTTTGGTGCATTTTATTCAATTTTGTACTTTATTACATATTTTTGCATTTTTCTTGTTGAAAGTTACACTTTATTGTAACACATTCAGTTTCCATTAGCTTGACGATTATCGACTTTCATTATCTTTATCGTTTGTTCTCGCAGTCTACGATTATTTAATAGGGCGATACTATTTAAGGACCGGTCAATCAAAAAAAAAAATTCCCAAAAGTCGATAAACTTATTTCAAATTGCAACAAATTATTTTTGGAAGCTCCTTTGAGAGTAAAAATGTTTAAAGTGCGCTAGCCTATATTAACTACGATTTATGGTACATTAATTGTATAAAACGTAAATTTTTTAAAACGTAATTTTTTAAAAATGTTAACATTATAAAGTAATTTTTGGTATGATGTGGTCATTTTTAAAGTCATTTTTTGATGTTATAAGTAATTTTAACATTTTATGTGTGCATCTTTTAAAGATTTTTTGATCATCAAGTTCTGGACCCTAGTTATGAACAACTTTCAATATTTTGTTTATGAGTAATTTTAATAATATCGAAGTCTTCATTATTCACATTGAACATATTTTGTAAACATTGCTAACTCGTAAAACTTATTCTAACTTGGTATTACCAAGGTACTCAAATTTCACAAAAAATATGATTTTTTAAACCAGATGATTAATTTTGGAACACCCAGTATGTTTAAAAAAAATATATTTATCTTATCCCTAAAGTTTTTTATAAACTTACAATTTGTTTGGAATTTGTCTATACATATCGTGATATGGTAGTGCATTAAAACTGTAACATAAATTGTTTAATAAAAATATAGGTTGCATGATTTCGCAAGGATTATTAATGATTTTTTCTTTCCATCGAATTTGTTTTATAGTATCTTCGCATTTGGTTGAGAATTCCTGCAAGTGTAATATATTTTTGAAAATTTAATATTAGTAGTATTACTGATAGTCTTACTATTAGTACTATAAACTATAATGTTTAAAATAAGTATTATAAAATAAAATCATTGTTGTATGCACCTATGTGCAATGTGCATATACCTAAGAGTAAATTTAATTCAACAATTTGAAATACCTACCAATAATTTTAATTTAATGTAAATAGTGTATTAAATTTAAAAAAATCTCTTAAATAATTAGGTACCTTAATCTTACTTATTACAATAATATTGTTTCTTTGATAATAAATTAAAAAAAACTTATTCCATACATCACACATATCAAAGTTTCAAACATCATGCGTTAATTTAATTACATAACGATGCTTTAATTTAGTTAATTTATAGTTGCTAAACATACTTTTAGTACTTTATAAACAATTTTCGGATTTATTTTTTCTAGTTTATAGATTTTATGTTTCCAAGAACACATATCATATACCACGTTCAGAGTCTGCCATCTAAACAAAAATAACCAGTAATTATATTTTCTGATATTATTTATTGATTTATAATCGTAACGATTAATATTTAATACTATTATATTATATTGAGTTTTGAGATTTTAACTATTATAATGCTGTATGCAAGTACATGTGATATTTATGTGAGATAACTTTCACATAATAATATATATTTAAATATGTCATTAATCATGATTCAATAGCTTCAACAATTGAAATGTATCGGCTTTCATAAATGTCAACCTTTTGATGCCAGTAAATGTAAATTTACGCACTACTTATCATATAATTGCGCATTTTTATAACGCTGTTCAATATTGTACATTTAAATTTTAAACAGCTGGCACGTTTTTAAATTAAATATAAAAAGTTGTTGTTTCAAATAGGTATTAAAATAAACTTTTTCAATAATTTCTGATGAAAATATATAAGTTTATAATTTTATATACTTCATATCTTATTTTTCCACCATTAATGTTTGTAACGAAATAATATATTAAATTCAAAAGTGTATAAATCGTGTATATTATTATTAAATATGCCAAATTAGAGCTTCAAAGTGAGGTTTGAAAATATACTAGTGGGTACCTATTAATATTAATATAATGTAATATCCTTGTTTGTTTAGTTAAATGTCATCAAAGAAACAATATGTACCTATCTAATGGTTAATTTATATCTTCCCCTTCACCGCCCAATTTTACAATCCATACTTTGTCTCAAAAATGTAACTCTCATTTACAAAACTATTATAGCTCCCCATATTATGCAGGTCGTAGTGGATCCAAATTTTGGGGCAAGCTAAACCTTCCAATATTTGTAAACTGAACAAACATTAGTCAATTAGTTTACGTCTTTAAGAGGTAGGTAATTACTGGATACCCCTGGTAGGCGTTTGGTGTTTCTAAACTTCTACACAACGATCTACATGTGCCCATACTCCAAAAAATTAGTTTATCATTATTAAAATAGATTTCACTGTTGACTCTAAAATCATCAAAATTCTTTTAATTCTCTAATTGTTTTAGAAAATCCCACAAGAAAGCCAAGAGCTTAATCCAGTATAGTGATCAATGTTACTTATTTTTGTAAAGAATATTAAATACTTTCTGAAGTTCAACTAATGGGTAGTTTCATCTCGCTCGTATCCCTTATTCCTAAGTAGGTACCTACCTATATATATGTATATTATTTTTTTTCTAATTATTCAAGTATTTTTACTGTACCATATAGATATCTATAGACTGTGAATATTTCTTTAAAATATAAAAAAAGGTTTCTTCATTACTTTTGCGCAATGTTTTATTTATAGATTAAGTCTCTGGATTATCTGCAGTTTCAATTATGCGTATAAATAAATGTATTAGGAATTATATATAAGAATATAATTAGGTACTATATTATAATAATTCATCATTTAAATGTAAAAATACTTACTCTTCGTCGGTTTTGTTTTGTCGCTCCCATTTCAGTACGGAGGCTAAGTTCATTGTGTTTGAAGTAATAGGATCGTTGTGACAAATTGTGATAGCGGGAAATGGATTTTCAGACATATGCCGTGGTTCGTTAATATTAAATCTATTCACTGGAGAATCATACCATTTCAAAACTATGTCATACGATAAAAATACTAATAATGCAAAAGATCCAATTAATACGCTTATCCAATAGAGCCTATAATAAAACGAAATTATTAATATGTTATAATTTATAATTATTAAATTTAATTTCACCCACATGCCTCCTAATCAAAAATCAAAATTAGGATTACCGGAATTCAAATAGTACATTTATTTGTAATTTACTATAATTGTAATATTTTGATATAGTTTAAGGCATATTGCTATTTAATTGGGATAATGACTCAATAACCATTACGTTACATGTTTGTGCCCCTTAAAATAATTAAATTATTATTATTATTTATATACCTACAGTTGATATCGATGTAATATTTTAAACTTCAATACAAATATATTATGTTGATTTGATATGATTATTATGATATATCAATAATTTTACTAATAATGTACAAATTAAGGGGATTCGAAACCGTGGTTTTCTGTTTTTGTCTAACACATACGCGAATTAGGATTTTTTCAAGTTATCAATATTTTATGAGTTGGTGACAATTTTCTCGAAAATAAACTGCATATAGGCCTTCGGATGTGAAGATGATCAGGTTGGGTCGCACAATCGGTAAGAACCCTGGCCCATTAAAAGTAATATTTCCATCAAAAATTGTTCCCCTCCAGTTTGTGAAGAACTTTGTAACTATAGTATGCCGTATGCGTTCTCGCGGTGCTATGGATCCCCCCCTCCCATTGTCGGTGTCTGTTGTTCGTGATCGTACATTAATGGAGAGGCAACAAGTACGTCAGGTTTATGCTGATTTAGAACAGCGCGGCGTTGGAAAAACGGCAAACACAATATAGTCGTCAGACATTTCAACGGCGTACCTTCCATTGTCCAGGCAGACAAGGGTTTTCCATTCAACCATTCTACCCATCGTCACGTCGCTCCTCCAAAAAACTAACCAGCTTATATGATAAACTAAGTACCTGTGGCGACGTTGGATCACCATCATACCTCATCGATCCTCAATGTTTTCATGTCATACCACTGTCTTCGTTCTACCTTTGTAAGTTATTAATTAATACATCTAGCGATTTTTTGATTTTGTAAATCGTTTTAAAAATAATAATCCTCCTAATTCTAATTTATATAATTAAAAAACCTTCTATCAAAATGTTCGTGGATTAAAAACTAAATTAGGAAAAATTTTAGAAGTTATATTCTTATTTTGAATTGTTATGATGTCATCATCCTCACAGAAACATGGCTCTCTCCTGATATCCATGACTCTGAACTCGGGCTTAATGGCTATCAAATCTTTAGGGTTGATAGAAATCCTCTTAACAGTACCTACTCGCGGGGAGGTAGTTTCTCATAGCAATTAAGTCTACTTTAAAAGCAACTCTTATCAGTACCAATATCAATACCTACGCTCGAGCAAGTATATACCCTTGTGTCTATTAATTTTTTTAAAGTCCTCATAGGTGCAGTTTACTTACCACCTGTGTAAATACTCTCAGTTTACGAGGCCTATACCACCTCTATTGAACACCTAATATCATCTAACCCTTCTTCGATCCTTCTCTGTGGTGACTTTAATCTACCCCTTATAAATGGTCTAAAATCAACCTAGGTCCATCCGCATCTGGCAGTATGTCGAACACCTCTACCCATCTTGTGGATTCCTTTTCATACTTAAATTTTGATCAGCTTAATCAAGTGCCTGATACCCGTGGATGCACTCTTGATCTTGTCTTTTCTAGTATTGATGCACCTCCAGTAAAAATTTCAAATACTCCAATCGTCTCTCCTGATCCTTACCATCCTCCTCTGTTTATATGTTTCCCTATTCCATCTCCCATAACTCCTCATGACATATCGTGATTATAAATCTGCTGATTATGAATCCATGAACCATTATTTAGGATCTTATTTGATTGAGAAAACACTTTTTCACTTTATACAGTTGATGATTCTGCTGTCGTCTTTAACGATGCACTTCTAAGCTCTATCAATAAGTTTGTTTCCAATAAAGTATGGTTACCATCTACATTTCCTAAATGAACATCCAGCACTTAGAAAAATCTTATAACAAACAAAAAGAAAGTCTAAATTTTTTTAGAATTTTTTAAAATATCAATATTTTTTTGATTAAATTAATTTGGAACGCAATAACTTTTTTAAAAATATTATTTTTGGAAATTCGCTAACATGGGTATATTTCTTAAACTATTTACTAATCATATAATTTTATCAATTTTTATCATGCGTTTAAAATTTAAATAGCATCAATTTTTTTTTAGGTCAGCTCTGTAATGAATATAATATTATTATTTTTTTTTTTTAATGATCATTAAGCCCGGCAACTATAGCCATTAGCTGTTTGTTTGTTTGTTTGTTTGAAAGGAAGGGTACTGTTGGTTTGTCTGTTGGTGGTTTTGGCAGAATTTAAAATTGGGCACCCGTAGATTTCTACCATGCCCGGTTGGAGAATGGCGGTGCCTCTCTCCAGATAGTTGCCTGCCCAGAGACAAAAGACGCTCCTGATCGAGATTCGAACCGGCGACGGTACGCGTCAAAACCGACGCCGTAGTCCACTCGGCCACTCCATTAAAAGACCTACATAATACTCTAATACCTACATTATATTTAACCAAGCCATTAAATAAAACAAAAATCTATGTGTATAATATAATATACTTACGATGAGTATTTATCATCTGTCCAAAAATTATTCCTCAAGCTCATATGTTTGATTACATATTTTTGTATACTTTTGATTTTTGCCATTATTTTGGATGTAAAGTGGTTGTCGCTTTAAATGCCAAGTATACGCGTTAAACTAAAACATCGAAACTTTAAAGTCAAACCGTGGTTCGTGTTTACTACCTATACATTTTTATACAGACATTCCTATACAGTCAATTTTAAAATATCAAAAACTTGTAATAACTAATATGTTATACTATATTATTATGTACCTATATCAATTAATTTTGTTTACTATTATTTACTTTCAAATTATATAATATCATGACACTATTGTTGTAAATTCACCAGAGACTCTCATTAAAGCTATATACATCTACATTATATCGTGCGTGTTTAATTCACACAATATAATATGTCCAATATCTATATAGGTCAATATATTTATTATAAAAATGATTTCCCATTTTTTTAGTTACACAGTTTCATTACACAAAACCATATTAATTTAATCTTCATTCACGACACGTTGTTTATGCTTTATTTAATATTTGAATTTAATATATACGTATACAGAGTGTAAGTAACAGAAAGACCTGACAGAAGAAATAACTTTTGATCTAATCAATTTTTAAATTATTTTTTTTTACATATCATTTATAGACTATAGTCACTTGTACCAGTAATATTATATGGGTCTCAGGCATGAACTCTGAGAAGAGTCGAAGAAACAAGATTTGAAATTTACGTACTTCTACGAACATCAACCTATAACGATACTTGTGATGGTACCAGATTTTAAGTGAAAAAGATAATGAACAATATCTTTGACCAAAAGCTTTAAATTAAAGTTTTAAGGAAAACATGTACTGTTGACACGCACCCCAATGATTTAGAAAGATAATAATATGCTGTTCAAATTCAAATGTTTACAGTTTCCGGTGTGACTCGCCTGGTTTTGAATATAAATGTGAGGACTAAATTTGGAAAATCCATGCATTTAGCCTCTCACATGGTCAGCTATATGTGGCCTGTTTACGTATCGAAAAACCATCTGATTGATTCTTGTACACGCCAGACAGAAAAACCAAAAAAATATTATGTATCCAAAAGCACTTCAATAAACAGAATTAAAAGGATACGTTTCATTTTCAAAAATGTTTAAATAAAATGAACACAAGGACACTGTTTACGCCAAATTGTACTCACCTTATCTATATTATTATTATTACTATTATTATTTTTAATTGATACTATTATTATTATTATTTTAATTATTACGATTGTTATTAATATTGTTAATATCGTATCTTATCGTATATCCATATTTAACCATTATTATTATTCGCAACTTTCGGCGATTACACAATTCCGGTTCAATTCTGTCACAGAACACGGCACCTACCTGTTCAAGTCTGTCACAGAACACGGGACCGGAGCAGTGTTATCGCCGACAACGCACATATAAAAGGCTGTGCGAACGACGAACGAACAACCATTCCCTTACCAGCATTGTAGTAAGACCCACCCGGGCAGACTTACGCTTTGCTGGTAAACGGACTCCCCCAGCTTTGACGGAACCTCGTCGGACGGTTGTGGTGCGGCCAGTGATCGAATAGTTGGAGAAATTCCGGCATTGGATCGGCCGCCCACAGTCATTGGGGCAATAGTTGGAGCTATTCCGGCATTGTTCCGACTGTTTACCAGTCCGACTTGACCCCCCGTGATTCCCCGTCAGTGCGTTCGTCGTCGCGGCCTTTTACTCAGGCATAGTGCGTTAGTCCGTATTTTATTTTTTATTTTATTGTAATTTAAAAATCATGTTTATTATTAAACCTAATATGTTATATCAATATAATTGTCATTAAGACATATAAAAATAAATTATCAACTTTGTCATTAAGACATATTAATAAATTTTATACTTGTCATTGTGACATCCTAACCTATTCGTGGTACTGAACCACAACCCTGTATATAAAACATTGGTCCTTCGAGCCGGATTAAACAAAACAAACCTAGACCTTATCATAAGTCTACCATAAACTCACATCAAGATGGTCATGCCAGAGTCTATAAAATACCTCGACGCCAAAGCTCGAGTGGTTCGAGCACTCGGCCGCATTACGAGGTTCACACAGGCAACCAATGAATATCTCGCAGACCAAACCAGTACAAGCAAACGGGCAAAGGTCGAAACCATGCTCTTAGAAGTAAATGATCTACGTGCCAATGTTGATCAAGATATCCAAGTTATGGAGACAGCAGTAGGATCAAAGACATTGCCTATCGACGTCATTGACAATACATGCAGCACTTCCCTGAGCGATTCATTTGACCAACTATATTACGATCTTATTGCTATGGCTCACTTACATACGATTCCATTAACTAAAGAACATGAAATTTCACAATCCATTCTATTATCAACCTTACTCGTCAATATCTCGTCAATCCATAAGGAAACCTACACTTTTCGAGCACTGTTGGATACAGGATCCCAAGTGAGCTTCATTACCAAAAAATGTGCCGATCGACTGTCATTAGTTCAACGCCGCTGTTCTGCCAGAGTGAACACTTTCTCAGGGGCATCAATTAATGCAGTGTCTGGCATATCATCGATCAAGCTGGCACCAGTAGGGAAAACTGAGCCTTGCATCCCACTCGACGTCTTCATTGTCAGTAAAATTACTGATGCAACACCGCAGTCTAGTTATTCATCTACTTCATGGTCACACGTAAACAACTTGGATTTAGCTGACCCAACATTTCACACTCCCGGCCCAGTTGACATCTTACTCGGGGCAGATGTCGCACCAACCATACTGACTGGTACTCGCATTGCAGGACAACCATTACAACCGACCGCTTTCGGAACGATATTTGGATGGATCTTGATGGGTCCAATATCACCAACATCCAGCAACCAAATGACCTCATTGTTAGTAACCACGAATACGACATTAGAAAAAACGCTAACAAAGTTTTGGGAGATGGAGGAACTCCCAAAGGTAAAACATCTAAGTCCTGATGAAATTCAGGCGGAGACCATCTTTACATCTTCAATCAAACGTCTACCCTCGGGACGGTTTAGTGTTGCCTTGCCATTTAAACATTTACGTCCAATACTAGGTGACTCCAAAGGTGGAGCGCTCAGAAGATTTCATGCTCTCGAAAGGCGTATGGCTCAAGATCCAACCTTGGGCAAAAAATACTCAGATTTCATGCAAGACTACTTGGAAAGTAAACACATGGAAGTAGTTCCCGAGAGCAATAAAATCACTCCTTATTGCTATTATATACCACATCATTGTATCCTGCGTCCGGAAAGTCAAACTACAAAGCTTCGGGTAGTTTTTGACGCCTCATCTCGAACTACTTCTGGACAGTCATTAAATTCCAGCGTGTACACTGGACAGAAGTTACAGCAAGAAATTACCAACATTCTGATTCGAGCTCGAGTACACAAGTTTTTATTCACTGCGGATATCAAACAAATGTACCGACAAATCCAAATTCATGCAACCGATCGAGACTATTTACGCATACTTTGGCGTTTTGAACCAGACTCACCAATTCAAGAATATCGCCTATGTACGGTTACATATGGCACCTCTTGTGCTCCACACCAAGCACTACGCACGATGCAATATCTGGCGACAATAGAAGAGTCAAGGTTTCCAATTGCTGCTAAAGTGCTGAAGAATGACATGTTTGTTGACGACATTCTTACAGGAGCTCAGTCAGAAGAGGATACCCTGTTCTGCCAACAACAGGTGATAGCTCTGTGTGCTCAGGGGAAGTTCCAACTAAGGAAGTGGGCTAGTAATCTACCCAGCATCTTACAAGCAGTACCCGCTACTGAATGCTCTATGGATCCCGCTGTACTATTTGATGACGAAGGGCAAGCAATACTCAAGATCCTCGGCATGCATTGGAACCCTACACAGGACTACTTTTCGTACCACTATCATAGTCCAAGCCTCACAACAACAAAACGTTCGGTCTTATCAGATATGGCACGTATCTTCGACCCATTGGGTTTCTTAGCACCCGTCACCTTCCTGGCCAAATATGTAATGCAATTACTATGGACGTCTGGAATTGGTTGGGACGATCTCGTCCCGGAACAAATACTAACGATTTGGAAGCGATATCAACAGGAGCTTAAAAGCATACAAACATTAACTATTCCTCGTCGAATCACGATAGATGGGCATCCAACATATGAGTTACATACATTTTCCGATAGCTCAGAAAAGGGTTATGCTGCAGTCGTGTATCTGCGTTGTATTAGTGGTTCCACGATTCAGTGTCACCTCATCACAGCAAAATCAAAGGTAGCTCCACTTAAACACGTCACCATTCCACGGTTGGAACTTTGCGGAACGCTACTTGCTGCAAAATTGTTGCATTCAGTCCATCACATTTTCGCTTCAATTATATCCATCACTACAATGCACGCGTGGACTGACTCAACCACCGCTCTGTCTTGGATAAAATCATCGCCTCATCGTTGGGCAACATTCGTCGCCAATCGTACAAGTCAACTACAGGAACTTACACCACCATCTATATGGCGTTATGTTCCCACAAATGACAATCCTGCTGACTGTGCCTCAAGGGGGCTCTATCCATCTGAGGTTCTTCATCATCCACTCTGGTGGTCTGGTCCCAGATTTCTCTATCAAGACCATAATACATGGCCACCAACAGTTATCAACAACGATCCTGATACGACAAATTCGGAAGAACGTAAAACTACTCTAGTAGTCACACTACATCAGACTGTCATCGAAGATCTATTAAATAAATATTCATCACTCGCTACAATCATACATGTTGTCGCATACTGTTCAAGAATCTTTACCAAATCTAAACCAATAACCATAAAGTTGTCTCCTCATGAACAAGTAGATGCCTTGCAACGGATCATTCGAACAGTACAAGGGCAATCATTTTCGGATGAGTTTGACAAAACAGGTAATTACTCCTATGCAAACACTAGCAAATTACGAAAACTCAGTCCGTTTCGAGATGATCACGGAATAATACGTGTTGGTGGTCGTCTAAATCATGCACCGATTCCATATGCACAGAAGCATCCAATACTTCTGCCACGTTCCCACCGACTAACGAACCTACTCATTGATGATTTTCATAAAGAACACAAACATCCCGGTGCCACTACTCTGCAAACAATAATTGCACAACAGTATTGGATAATATCTGGTCGCCAAGTCATTAGATCCCGATTAAGACTCTGTATTGCTTGCTACAAGACGCGCCCACGCAATCCACAGCCTTTTATGGGTGACATGCCCAAATATCGTCTGCAACAGATAAAACCATTTATGACAACAGGCGTAGACTATGCCGGCCCAATCATTTTAAAGTCCTCTACAACACGTCGAACGGTGCCCAGTCAAGCATACATCTGTTTATTTGTGTGTATGACAACCAAGGCATTACATTTGGAAGTGGCCTCAGATTTGTCATCCGAAACCTTTCTGATGGCGTTTTGTCGTTTCATCTCCAGACGCGGACCGATTGAACAAATACACAGTGACTGCGGAACAAATTTCAAGGGGGCGGCTAACCTATTACAGCCCGTCGATCAATTCACCCATTCCAAGGAGTATCAGAATCAGTGTCAGGCATATCTAACGGCTCGGAATATCAGTTGGCATTTTAACCCCCCTTCCGCACCACATTTTGGAGGATTATGGGAGGCTGGGGTCAAATCAGTCAAAACACTGTTATACAGAACCCTTGGGTTGCAACGACTAACATACGAAGAATTGAGCACATTGCTGAGTCGCATTGAAGCTACTTTAAACTCACGTCCACTGGGTGCCCTAAGTTCTGATCCATCCGAATTTGAGGCCCTTACTCCAAGTCACTTTCTCACTCTTATGTCCAGTACAGCCACTGTCGAACCTAATTTAGAGAAAATCCCTCTATCTCATTTTCAACGTTGGAGACTAATTAAGGACCTCCAAGTCCACTTCTGGAAACGATGGCAAAACGAGTATTTGCAAACTCTCCAAAGACGCAGCAAATGGACAAACCATAGTGACAACTTGAAAACCAATACCTTGGTCCTAATACGAGAACCAACACCTCCACTTCTATGGAAACTTGGTCGGATTCTCCAGGTGCACCCCGGCCAAGATGGGATTGTTCGAGTTGCTACCGTCCAAACCAGCACCGGAATCATCAAGAGACCAATCGTGAAACTCTGTCCACTTCCAACCTGTTAAACGCTGAACGCATTTAAGGTGGGCAGGATGTTTACGCCAAATTGTACTCACCTTATCTATATTATTATTATTACTATTATTATTTTTAATTGATACTATTATTATTATTATTTTAATTATTACGATTGTTATTAATATTGTTAATATCGTATCTTATCGTATATCCATATTTAACCATTATTATTATTCGCAACTTTCGGCGATTACACTATTCCGGTTCAATTCTGTCACAGAACACGGCACCTACCTGTTCAAGTCTGTCACAGAACACGGGACCGGAGCAGTGTTATCGCCGACAACGCACATATAAAAGGCTGTGCGAACGACGAACGAACAACCATTCCCTTACCAGCATTGTAGTAAGACCCACCCGGGCAGACTTACGCTTTGCTGGTAAACGGACTCCCCCAGCTTTGACGGAACCTCGTCGGACGGTTGTGGTGCGGCCAGTGATCGAATAGTTGGAGAAATTCCGGCATTGGATCGGCCGCCCACAGTCATTGGGGCAATAGTTGGAGCTATTCCGGCATTGTTCCGACTGTTTACCAGTCCGACTTGACCCCCCGTGATTCCCCGTCAGTGCGTTCGTCGTCGCGGCCTTTTACTCAGGCATAGTGCGTTAGTCCGTATTTTATTTTTTATTTTATTGTAATTTAAAAATCATGTTTATTATTAAACCTAATATGTTATATCAATATAATTGTCATTAAGACATATAAAAATAAATTATCAACTTTGTCATTAAGACATATTAATAAATTTTATACTTGTCATTGTGACATCCTAACCTATTCGTGGTACTGAACCACAACCCTGTATATAAAACAGACACAAAAACTGAACCAAGCATTTCCGTTAAATTAAATTTCAGTGCAGCGTGCGCAGGGTACAGCTAGTAACAGTAATTTTGTAAAAAATTGATAATGTGTAAATCTAATTTAAATTCTAAACTAAATACAATAATATTTATCAATTGACAATTGTGTTCTTTTAACCCACAACATACAAATTATATATTTTGAAATTTAAGCTAATAGCAAAGCATTGGCGGACCCGAGTGTTTCAAATATATATAATAAATCTGTTTGTATACAGTAAAACCTCCTTATAACGGAATCACTCGGTGCCAACTGATTTGTTCGTTATAAAAGAATAGGTATCCATTATAGGGAGACTAAAATATACGGGATATAGGTTATATATCTACTGTTGTTTTTTTCCGTTGTAAGAAGATTTCCGTCTTACATGTAGTTCGTTATAAGGAGGTTTTACATAGGGTTTTACTATATATATACTTACGATGAATATTTATTATCTGTCCAAAAATTATTCCTTAAGCTCGTATTTTTGATTAAATATTTTTGTATAAACGTTATATTATATATATAAATTGGTTTTTGATTTTTCCCATTATTTTGGTTGTAAAATGGTTGTCACGTTAAACCGCCAAGTAGTACCTACATTGTACAAAAATATCGAAACTAAAGTAAAACCGTTCTTCTTGTATATTACCTATACCATATAACACTCCTATAACTGGCCATAAGGTCGATTTGAAAATACGGAAAACTTGTAATAGGTATTATACTATATTATTGATTAATTTGTTTTGCTATTATTTACTTTCAAACTACCTACTTGCATAATATCGTGCCACAGCCGTATTATTGTAAATCCTCAAGAGACTCTCATAAAAGCGATATACACCCACTATATCGTGCGTGTTTAGTACACATTATTTATTTCTAATTTAGATAAATGTATTATTTAAAAAAATTTATTTCCAATTTTTTTTTAATTACGCAGTTTTATTACACAAAACCATATTTATTTAATCTATATTTCACAACATGTGTTTATACTTTATTTAATAAATGGCTAACTTAATATACTGTATATTGTATAGTATAGGTCTACTATAGATAGTGCAATTAGTTTTATTATATTATGCACACGTCTTAAGCAATATATTTTTCTAAACATTTCGATATAGGTATATAAAAATTGAATTTTGAAAGAGTTCCTAAATAATAACTAGTAAATATTATAACTTAAAATATTCAAAGTTTTTATGAGCTTAGTGAAATGGTTGCTGAATGTTGGACCACTTCTCCACACATTTTTTTTTCAAATATCTATAAAAATGTATAGCTACTCGTTTAAAAATATTATATTTGTATACGTCAAATCTCCGCTCAGAATCTAAAATAAAATATTATGAATGTAGTACTTAAAATGCGAAGTAATACTTTTTCTTGCACATTATATAACCAAAAAATAAACAAATTTCCGGCAACAATGGTTTTTAATTTTAACTTGGATGTCAGAGGCCAGAATAAGTCCTTTTTTAAAAACTGTATATTCTGTTTATTTGAATTATTCTCGCGTTTAAAATCTAAACATTCTAAACCGATTTACAATCGTGAAGTTAATGCAATTAAACAAAAACACTCTAAGCGCAGGCGGATTGATAATTTCGATTGTAGATGTCCACCGTCCATCGGCGTCGACAAACTATCCAACACAATGTCCGCCCCGACGCACTATGCCTCCGTGGCCGACCCGCCGGACATCACCACCATGCACGACTTACCAGACTACGCTGCCACCGTGCATGGAATTCCAGAAGCAGTCACCATGTACCACATGCCGGACTACACTGCCTCCTTGTACCACGTGTAAGACGTGGCTACCATGTACCACATGCCGGACTACGATGCCTCCTTGTACTACGTGTAAGACGCGGCCACCTTGTACCACATGCCGAACTTTTCCACCGTGTACGGAATGCCAGACGACACGAACTCCGCCGTTATTGGTCGTATACATGTCGAAATTGACTGACCACACGTTAGGCCTCTGATGAGGAATTTTGACATGAAAGACCAATAACGTCGTATCGTCCGGCATTCCGTACACGGTGGCAAAACAATGAATGACTTGAATCTAAACTTGAATCAATTAATTATGCAGTTTGCAGTCACAAGCCATATTCGACGTAGAACCTACGCATACAATTTGTCCACGCACGTCGAAGATACCTTGTGACTGCAAGCTGCATAATTTGATAATTCGAGCTTAAATTCAAGTCATTGATTTTTTTGACACCGTGTGAAGAATTCCGGACGACACTACCGCCGCCTTTATTGGTCTGTCATGTCGAAATTCCTCATCAAAGGCCTAACGTGTGGTTAGTCAATTTCGACATGTATGACCAATAACGGCGGAGGTCGTGTCGTCTGGCAATGTTTTTTCTTCAAGTTTATAGTTTATTTGAGTTAGATATATAAATATGTATTGCAATTAAATATAATCGCGGTTCTGTGCATACCTAGTTGCCCGTTTAGTTTTGTAAATTATTCTAATAATAAAAAAAAAATTATTATACATTTAAATCTATTTATTTTCGATACAGTACATACGTATATAAACGAATAATTTTAATTTAATTATATCGTTTTTACTGAAACGTGGCTTCTATATGACTTTCGATTTGAGCTAAATGGATATCAAACAATCAACTCACTAGGTAAAATAAATAAAAGTGATGGAGTATTCATTAGAAATGCATTTAAAATAAATAATATCACACATAAGATAATTACTAATTGTAACTCAATTTAAATTTCTCTTTATTTATACATGATAACACGATTAAACATGTTAATATTATAGGTGTATTGTATATTCAGATAACAGACCCCCCCTAATAGTAATATTGATAACTTTTTGACCAGTCTAAATGATTATCTAGAACATTTCGAAGATAGCAACAAACGTTATGTTATTGCTGGTGATATGTGTACTTATATATTAGAAGCAAATATTTCTGATGACCAAATTATATGTTTGAAATTTTTTATTTTTGCAAATAAGCAAATTTTAAGTTTACACTAAGTTAAGTTACTTTTTTATCAAAGTTAACTTTTAACATAACGAGTTATAAAACTATGTTTGAAGGTTATCCTTGAATTCAAATTCAGTATGATTAAAATGTAGCAAAATATTCTTACGTATGCATGATTGAAATTTTGCAAAATATAGGTACATTAATCATTACACCACCGGGTTCATATCACCACCGAGGCACATATCACCACCGGGTAATCATATCACCATATCACCACCGAGTCCATATCACCATTTTATCATCGGGTATCATATCACCACCGAGTAATCATAACACTGTGGAACGGGCGCAGAGGCACTCTGGTGGTTCGTCTTAACGGGCTTGGGTAATGACGACTAAACTGCGGGTCACTTCACCCAATCCTACCTAGTCACGACACCGAGGAACTACCGCATATATAACGAAGCCACGAGCACCAGACCAACGTCCTCATGGACGCTCATGGACAAGCTTTTGTGCGCTCCCGCCAAATCACCATATCACCACCGGGTTCATATCACTACCGGGTTCATATCGGCAATACGGATATGATTATGTTCACCTTTCCTCCTGTGAATTTATGGAGTAATAATAGTAGTTGTGTCCTTATCATTTGTCTCGGTCGATACCCATCTCGGGTATCGCCAGCAATGTTATCTACTCGGCTGTTCGTTGAATCGGGAAGGGGGCACGTGGGTGTGTGCATCGTTTACGAGCTATGCCACGGCTTACTGTCCGACAGCCTCTCTATCTTCGAATTCGCGTTATACAGCTAGTACCGTTCCACATTCCTAATTTGTAATCAAAATATATCTTAATTAAGAAACTTGTGTTAAAGTTACGTAGATCAGCAATTGTGAGTGTCTTTTCTCATATTTATAAACCCCCTCAGAGTACGCACGGATGTAGCGTCCTCTTAATATATATATATCACAACAAAAACCCTTCATAAACTACGTGTAAAAATGGCCAAGTAAAAAAAAAATATAAGATCTTTAAGCACTACATAAATATGTGATATCATGAATAAATACTAAGTATATTGAATTTAAGTAAACTTATTTTGTTTCAATAATGTATTTACTTGGCGAGGAATTATTTCTTAAAAGAAACAAAGTGTGATGAACAAAATAATTAAATGGCAAAGGACTACCTACTAAAATATAACTTTTTATTATTTAAAAAAAAAAATTATTGTTATTAATATTTATATACTATTCTAAATAATTTCTCGCTAAGTAAATAAATTATTGAAACAAAATAAGTTTACTTAAAATCAATATACTTAGCATTTATTCATGATATCACATCTTTATAGTACTTAAAGATCTTATATTTGTTTTACTTATCCATTTTTACCGGTGTTTCCGAATTGCGGACTAAGTGAAAAAAACCATGTGAGTTGCGGACGAAATCTAAAAAGGTAACATACGAATTGCGGAGATAAGAAATTTCCTATTATTATTTTTGATATAGCGATCGTGGACGTTGGGAAATTACTGTTTGATATACAGGCTGTTTCAAAAACATTTTTACCACAAGATCTATAGAAACTATGACGATAAATAATGACGATAATCTATAAATATTTTATAAACAATTTTTTCCACAAAATTAACACAATAAATAATTCAACAACATTTTAAAAATAACGATTGCTTTTTTGCAAGACACAAATATTTTTAACCCCACCTACCAATTTTTTTGGTAGCTTGTCCTAAGTCCTGAAAAAGTGGTGAAGGGAAATATTTGTGTCCACAACTAACGTGGTTTTTATTAAAAAAAGCTCTGTACGCAATTAGTATTATGACAACGAAACTCGTGTCCGCAATTGTTATGTTATAATTCCTGACCTAAATAATTCATCCGCAACTAGTATGTGTCCATTTTTACACGTAGTTTACAAAGGGTTTTTGTTGTGATATCACAAATTTTTATTAAATATTGAGTATTTACACAATAATCTATAATAACGGTAATATTGTTGGTAGTATAGTTGGTAACATTGGCAACGCTGATGCAACGACGACGACTACAATTTATTTAATATAAATTTCCATTAAAAAGTTCGCACTTTTTCATTTGTAACTTAATTTCTAAACGTACGATTTTGATTATTTTTACAAAAGCATGTTCTCCACAATATTTCTGATATTTTGTAGTTTACTAGGAGTTCATTGATGCATTAGAAAATTAGTTATGTCGTATAACAAATTTACCTGTATTTTACACATTTTAAATAGGCAACTCCTGCTTCGATATACTATAAACACACCGTCGTGCAGTTATTTATTTTTTTTTTACTTAGCTCGCGCCACGTTCATGGCGCTGGATAAAAAAGTAAAATTTTGATTAACTAATTTGGTGTAAACAATTTAATGATGGCCTAAAAAAATAGTCTGATGAAGAAAGCGTCGTTCATGGCTGAGACTTGTGCCGTGAAAATATTATGAAGAGCACGGTGTCGGTGTGCCGAGTTTAAAAAAAAGTTGAAAACCAATGGTTTAAACTGTAATATTTTAATGATTTTAGATAAAAAAAATCGAAGAATAAATCTCTTCCGTAAAGAATTATCACTTCAAAAATATATTTTGTCATTCAAAAAGTCGATAACTGAAAATACTTTTCGATGTATCGAGTGTTAAATGTTAAAAGAATCGCCCTGTATATATAATCTATATTCACGTTTAAAATGAACGTAATATAATTTATGTATGTGATTTACTAATACCATAACTTCATAATGTAGTTATAAAATACATGTATATGTGCAATATGTATTACCTATGTAGGTATATTATTTTGTAGTTATTGCACACTGTTATTTATTGGTATACGTGCTGTGAAACATGCATTCGCATAGTGTAGATATATAATATTACAATATTGGGTATCAAACCAATAATATTTCAACTATATAGATTGCAGTCTACAGTCTACACACGATGAAATGCTTAAAAAATTCTTCGCGGATGTTAACCAGCGCAAAAATGTATGGTGTTTCAATCGATGAACAAATGAATAAAATATGTATTTAAGAAAAAAAAGAAAACCCACCACTTAAACCTTCAGTCTAATTTACGCACGACAAACGCAGACGATGTATACCGATGAGCAATAACAATAACAATATATGTATGAATATAAATATAGTTTTTAATTAATTGAAGAAGCCGCTAAAAAGTCGTATTAAGGGCTTCTCGTGCTGCACAAACATCTGCAGTGTATGTACTAAATTGTAATGGAAACGGTCGCATCCGTTTGCGCGTAAACGTCGATTGTAAAAGTCTCATTCGGTTACGTGCGTTCAAAGTTATTATATTCATTAGCTAATCGTAATTGTTTTTTTTTTTTTTTTTAATAGTTTATTAAAACGACGAGTAAAATATCCACTTGTGCAGGGTTGATTTTTCTTTATCTGTGGTGCGCGTACGTGTATTTGAGTGTGTGTATAATATTATAATAATATAAATGATACAATAATATATATGTATATTAAATATTTATCAATACGTTAGCATTTTCTTCATGGTGAGCTGATAAAAACCCGAGTCTTACATACTGATAACCACTCGTACATATTTTTTTATAACTATGATGAGAATAGGCTCGGTGATAACCTCGAGTAACCCCATTATAACAGGTAGGAGGTTTCCGAAGAAATAAATATGTAAAAATATGGTTACCTACTTATAATAATAATTGATGGGTAATACGCCAATACTAGTATAATAACTAGTATTTCAGTATATTAGTAAATTAAGATATTATTTCCTATTAGTCATTCTTCTAGACAAGGAATATAACAATCGAGAAACATGGAGTATACTAAAAGACCTATATTATTATATTATCATGTTTCGTATGAACAAACATGATTGGCATTATTTGCATCACTCTAATAAAATTCATTATTTATTAGACGTTTAATAAACGTATTATATATTTTAGGAAGTCTAAATATTACGAGTATTTTTATTATAATATGAAAATATGTTATTCTGTAATTTAAATAATAGCCTGCCACGGTGAATTGATAACAGACATATTATTATAAACAAATATTAATTTTAATCAATAAAATATATCTATTAAAGTAAATTTCAGACAACACGTTTGTTAGATAAATGGCTTTTTTCTTGATATAGTATACCAAGTGCTACCTATAAAATAAACTAATTTTCAAACAATTTATAAATGTGGACAGATGTTTGTTCATTTTTTGTAAAAATCCAGAAGACAATATGTTAAATGATTGTAGTCGTGAATACAAATATATTAAATAATTATTCCATTAAAGGTGCAAGGTAGAAGTAAATTAAATCGAGATAATGTATATTTAAACATCTATTTTTGCAATTTTATCTAGATTGCAAAATATGCAAAACCGTTTACAGATTTGTTTATGTGTATAACCACATATTATTATTAATATTTATGGCGCTAGTAAAATTACATCAATCAATTGATCTATAATGCAGACTCCTTCCTCGAAAAGAATAAATTATTATATTTTTACTTTTGTATAAAGAAGAGTTTATGAACCATAATTTTTACCTATTTTATATTATAATTATTGTATACGTTGTATGTATAATAATCATTTGTGAAGTGATCTCGATGCTCAGGTTAAGTTTAAATTTTGTTATAATAGAATTGTTATAGATATCTATTATAGTTATTATATAGGTTTAATACATCCGTTTTGGTGTTTAACTTAAGCATTTAAGAATTTACTTGACTTATACTTTGTGTGTTTGGATAAAATACTGTTTACTTTACCTATTAGTAAAAAATTGGCAACATTTTATTTTTAAAATGTATATAATTAGATGATTAGAAACCTTTTTTGGACTTTTATAATACGGATACTAGGTACATTTTAAAAAAGTATAGTGATTATTCTATAATATGTTATAACTTATAAATAAATATATGAGTTAGCTCAATTTATAAAATTGTATGAACTAGTCATTTCTCATTTAGGATGGGACAACATTCCTAAAATACGTAAAAATTCTTATGTTAAGTAGGTACCTATTATTTAATATTTTATTATAGCCTTTGGGCACTTCTGCTAAATGTTTTCATTTATACATAACTTAATATTAATAATTATTTAAGACAATTAAAAATTGAAAACATATTAAAAGATTGTATTAGTTATTAGATAACAATGTAACAGTATCACCTAGCCACCAGCCATTTAATATAGGCATCGGCTAAATTATAAAACTAGGTCAACAAAAAAATGCCAAATCTTATGTTACTAAAATGTTTGACCAACAAAGTTGTTCAACAAATAATATAACTTTTAAAAAATTTGTTCATTATTATATAATATAATTTGAATTATTTTAAAAATAAAATCATAATTATAAGATAATATATAATTATACTTATTTTAGTATCTACTGCCTGTAAATACTAATTACTTATTCAATCTAAGGTTTAATATTTACCCCTTAAAATTCCAAATTATTCATATATCCAAAATAATTATTGAGAGTTATTATGTTTGTTTATAACTTATTTTTTAAGAATAATAATAATCAATAATCGTATATTATATCATCTTAAGCAAATCCACTGGTTAAAAACTAGTATAAAAACTTACTAGTATAGGTTATCCTCGTAGATATGACTGGAGCTTAAATAGTGTCGATATATCTTAACAATATGTTATGATTAATAAACATGCATAATAGTAAGAGCTTCTTTCATAAATTCCCTGAGTTTTTCCTGTTATACTTTTTTTTCGAGTTGATATAAATTGTATATTTCAATATCTGTATCGATGTTATACGAAAAAATTTAAAATAGAAAAATTGATGTACCTAATAAATAATTGCGAAAACTTAAAACTTTTAACCAATTAATAATATTAGCATTTTATGGACATGATGAATTTTCAAAATATTTTGGCTATTTTTAATCCATTTATAGACATTTTATTTATTTTTTTTAAAACTTTTAGATTCTAGGTGGAGCGATTTTGATTTTATAGTGATGTGAATTTTTTTATTTTTTTATTTATATCTGTCATCTTCTTTTGGGTCAGTAAAAATTCATCAATTTTCTACTTCAGCATCTTTTCTGATAGAAAGGTGAATTTAGTTGATAATTTAGGGATCAAAAAATTCACAATAGTTTTCAAAACCATTATGAAAAACAAAAAAAAAAATTTCGAAAATATTGATTTTGTTTTAGTGTAACTCTAAAAAAAATAACCGTAGATACATGACATTTTCAGTGAATTTTTATATTAGCTAAATATTGCGAATCATTTTGAACTATTTATAGGCCGTAGAAAATTTCAATTTTTATAAGTTTTTTTTAAATTATTGTCGTTAAAACTGTTTTTGTTAGGACAAAATATCATGAAAATTTAATACAAGGTTTCTCATAAGTTGTTATTAGTGTAATCAAAAAAAAAAACTGTCAAATTTACAATCATTTTTATAAGCGTCTGAAGTTAACGAAATCACGTAAAAGAATCAGAATTGGAAAATTAAATTTCGAGTTATAAATTCATAAAAAAATGTCTATGTATATCTAAGATTTGAATATAATAAGTATTTAAAGTCAAATTTTGTCAAAATTCATGAAAATCTCAAGAATTTGTAAATTATTTTGTAGTTAAAAATGTATAACTACCAAAAGAAAGTATCACTAATGGGTGGCTGCTCTTCATCACTATGTATAATCCATTGTAATCTGTTCTTTTTTTTTATTATGTTTCAATACCTTATATTTTACATTCTTGTATCATATTTACTTACTGTGCCTTATTGTACAGATTGTAAATTTTCATTTAAAAATTTAAAAAAACCATTCACAAAATGTTCGATTTCTATAGTTATAAATTTAAAACAAAGATTTTCATAAATACTGTATCAGGAAAATCTAAAAAATCGAATATAAACACAGTTTTTTAGTATGGACATTTTAATCTCAAATTTGAACGAAATTATATATTTAAACGAAGATTAATGATTTATGTTGTTTTGTTGTAATATTTTTTTTATATTTCTGGATACTTGAAACTTTTAAAATATATTATTATATTGATTTATACACACAATGACATTTTCAAATGAAATTTTTTCGACAAAAATGTATGTAACCTACTGTAGTACTAAATAATAGTAAAGCAAATTATTTTAATCCCAATAATATTACAAAATATACTTAGTCATTTTTCGTATACAATGATTTCATATAATTGAATTGAAAATTTGCACAATATCCATTACAGTGACTCTAGAGTGAGTCTAAACACCTGATGTACAACAGAGCGCGCATTACCCACTTTTTCGATTAAAATGTTGATAAAATATTTGTTTTTCAGTCAAAATAATTGAAAATTTAATACATGATTCCTCATAAGTTATTCTTACAAGTTACAACAGTAATATTACTCCATAACTGATAAAATATAATCAACAGCTCTCTTAAAAAATCTTAAATACAATCACTAATCACCTTAACAATTATCATAAACCCACTTCTCGACTAAGTACCTACAGCGTTTTTAATTGAAATTATTTTATAGCTTCATAGATTTTTTATCCATTTTCTGTCGTAATCGACTTATTCAGTAGGTAGGTATCGAAATAAATGTGTTTTTTATATAATATAATAATTATTGACATTTTAAGTGTAAATACTAATAAGTGAATTTAACCGCAAACCGGATGTCAATATTAATCACGATTCAATACTGATGGTGTACAAATGTACAATATACTGTGGAAATATAACTAAGAATTATAAAGATAGGTAGGTGGGTACATAATATTATTTTATCAAAACGATTTATATTCACTATTGTATATCATTAATTATTACCTATAATTATCTTATTTATATCGATTCGTATGGTTCACACGTGACTATTAATTTCCTTTTGTTTATTACACGTACTGCCTGTATAATCAAGTCAGAAACACGATTTCAAAAGCTAAGTTAATTAGAGTATTTATATCACTTACATTTTTGTTACATATTTATCAGCAACGCTTATAACATAATATAATGCAGTTGCATTTTAATTGGACATACCAAATGATAATATTGTAATTTCGTTTCGTTTCGTTCCATAATTTTGTATATTTACATAATTTTTAATATTAATATTTTTTAATAACAATACTGCTGTGATTAAATATTTAAATCCATCCGAAACGTATTTAGAAAAAAAATCATTTTTCATTTCTAATAGTCTATAATTACACATTTACACACACATAACAATATTGATTATATAATGAATAATGATATTTTAATCTAAAGAAAAAATGTAATAAATTGCTATTCGATTGGTGAATATGAAATATATGTTTTTCATAATCATCGGGCTGACGTGCAATAAGAAAAACAGTAAATAAGACTTAAAAGCACCTTAAATATTTGTGTAAATTGTCATTCCAAAAATATAACGTACTACAATAATACTCTTTGAATCCCTAACGGAAATGTATTAATCGAAGTAATGCTCATAGCTGATATAATATTGTACACCTATACATCTACAGATATCAAATAAGGTTATTTGAAGTGTTCATCATGAAATAAAATTATCAACTACCCATTTCCGAGTAGGTATACACTAAATTCGTATTATAACAACATAATATAGTATATTATACAATTTAGACGACGAAAATTGTTCGTTATTATATTGTTTACAGTAACGTCGACTGCAAAACAGTGTAAAATGTTGATTTATTGCAATTAAAAAAATATTACTTTTGATTAAAATAATATTTTATAGATACCTACTAGTCTTCGTATAATTATACAGCGAAACCTAGTGCAACAGGTAATCATTAATCAACTGCTGATAAATGAACAAAAGACATTTCGTGATAATTAAATAAGCTTTACATAAAATAATAATATGGCTGTATAATAATTAAATATCTTATATTCTTATCAAATGTTAAACAGAATGGAAACCTATACAGTATACATGCGCATATACATATGGTTTTGTTTCAAACGATGTTAATAGGATATAGTTACTTATTGAGTTAATTTTGTTTTATAAATCATAAGTAATCATACAGTTATATAACACTATTGGTATATTATTTTAACGTTTCGATTGAATCTCTTCTTTGTATTTTATACAGTATACCTACATTGTATAATATAATTATATACGGATTATTGACCGAACGCCACCTTTGTCATTTAACTCATGGAAGTTAAATAACATATGATGATATAAAATTATTAGCATTATTATTTATAAGTTTATAACTTATAAACAAAATCACATAGGTGTCTGTTTTCATGATGAAATAATTAAATAAAAACTCGAAGAACATGGGTATTACTTCATTTTATTTTAGAAATGTTATATACTTTTATCAAAATATTGTTGAAGTATGTAGATGTTACGGGCAAAGTAGGAAATCGAGCATTGTTATGCAATGTCCGGGCACTGTGCACGATGCCCGAACATTTTGGGCAATGTAAAAATGACTATTTTAATACTAAATTTTTTCATTGGCCACGCATTGTACGAGATTGCCCGGGCAAAGTGTACCCCGGCCGGATTCAAGTGGACAAAGTGAATTATAATTACTGCACACATTTATGTCGAATGGTATTTATACGCGTGCGCACGGGGTATGCAGGGTGTGCAACTGCACACCCTGTAAAAATTTGTACCTAATTTAAATTTTTGATGAAAAATTGTTTAATTATTTAAAACTGATTATTGATTATTAACTTATTACTGATACTGATTATTAATAACTGATTATCAACTTTTAAATTTGTTTTTGCTATGTGTATGTTAAGCCTTATACCTATTCTAAATTTAGTAAACAAAGTTAGTGCCACATTACAATCACCTAACTTGGATTTACATACAGCAGTTACACTAATCACTGCTTTGCAAAATTCTCTTCAAACGATGAGATTAGACGAAACATTTAATACAATTTTTGTTGAAACTACAAAATAAGAAATGAAGATAACAGTGTATAACAGTGTTATTGATAAAATGTTAAATGTCATCAAAGTTCGTTTCAGTCAATATATATTTAACATACAGTTAACATATACAAACTATATCCGATACATTTAGTTTATCTTTTGATCAACTCAACACTGAAATCAGACTATTTACACAAATATATGACATACCAAGAGGAAGTAATAATAGTACAATAACTCAGTGGTTAAACTATTAAATAACTATAATTTAATAATAAATAATATTCATTTTGTTCATATTGTCAAACCACTTTTGATAAATATATGAATTCTTCAGTAGGGGGTAGGTACCTACCATACTGGATAATATATTTAAAAACTATTAAAAGACAACTAATATTTGAAGCGTCTATTTCTAGTTTTTTTTTATGATTATTAAAAAATTCAGTAAAATGTTTTATTTGGTTTTTAATATATTTAACCTACAGTGCCTAAATCTAAATGGGCACTGTATACAATGCCCGGACAATGTTAACTTATTCAAACTTTGCCCTCGAAAAACGGGCATTGTGCACATTCACCTGGCACTGTGCACAATGCCCAATTTCCTACTTTGCCCGTAGGTAACATAGACACTGTTCTGGCTAGGATTTTTCAGTAGTTCCTAAGTGTAAGGACAAAATAATATAACCGTTACAATATTTCGAAGATATCGCCGCGAGTGTGGTACTAGGCACTTGTACTAAGCAGAAGATTTTTTTTTGTAATGAACCTTTTAAGCTAACATTAATAATATACATCACTAGGTAGCTTATAATGAGTGAAGCGAATCATGTCCAACATCTGGTGTATTTGATCTTGTTTGAATTTTAATTTTTAGTCATTTAGTCATTAATATAAATAATTAGGTATAATAATAATAAAAAAGCAAAATTTAGGAAGTGTCCTCGCTGTGACTTTTTCCATCAAGCAAATTGACTGCAATGTAAATAATATTCATTTACCACATAGTATTCTTAATGGGAACAGATGTCGAATTGTATTTATCTTAAAAAAAAAAAGGTTAATTAGGTAGTTTGGTTTTAATTAATTTAGGTAAATATTATCATTTTTCGTTTTTCTTTCACAAAAATTATACTGTTAAATAAAGATGACGAAATGACAATTATTAATAATATAATACAGTAATACAGTACAAACTAAGTACCTATTTAAAATAACTTAAAAAATAATCCCCAACTGAGAATTCTAATGTAAAGGTCAATTTGTTGATAACGTTATTTATTATTATTAAGTGTAAATATGAATAATTAAATATTTGCAAGACTAGGTATTTATTTATAAAATATAATATTTCTACATCAAAGAATTTAAAGCGTATGGACAAAGAATATAACACAATTACTATAACATTATAATATAATTAATATTATGTTTGAATCCACTATAATACCTATCTTATATTATTATACTATTTTAGTATATGTTTGGACTACAATAATTTGTATCATAAATAATAACTAATTGTAATATTAAATGTAATTATTATTTATGGGTGAATTCTTTTAAAATAAAATAATTTATTTTGGCTTTAGGTATGTTAAAAATTAAAAATAATAATTATATACATATATGACGTTTATTTCACAGCTTATGTTTGAAATTATTTTACCAACTACTTCAATTATAGTAGTTTGATTAGCCCATATTTGTGTGCAGTACAACAATTGAAAAATGTTTCATATATAATATAAATGTGTTTAAATTTTACGTAAATAAATTATATTATTATTAGCATTTGAAAATGTCAATGTGTGTATAAAATATAATAATATACCTACTCTAAATGTTTCAATGAGGTGTGGAGGTATCAACGAATAATATTATCTAAATTACCACAAAATAACTAAAATCGACATTCTCAGTTTTAATAAATAATGTCATCCAAATTTGAACCTAAAATATCTATAAAATAAAACGGTATTTATATGTTTTTAGATTTTTTGGTAACAGAATGAACTACTCACGTAGAATCTTGATTTAAATGTCCAATCCTTAGCTATAAAAAATGAACATTTTATAAATTGTTAACTACAAAATAATTTGTACATTTTCAATTTGATACATTTTGTCAACATTTGAACTTTAAATACCTATAAAAACAAATCTTGCCAATGTATTTTTAATATTTTTAAACTGATATTGGAACAATGTTTGAGGAGCCTTGTATTAAATTTGCAAATCTTAGATATAAATAGACAGTTTTTCATAAATTTCTAATTCAAAATAATAATATGCAAATTTTATGATTTTAACGAATTTTGTAAAAATTCTAACTTCAGACGCTCATAAAAAATTAGTATGGATTTACGCTCAGATTTTTTCCAATAACAACTTATAAGAGGAATTTGTATTAGATTTTGAAGTTTTTTGACAGGTCGAACATTTTTTATTGACTTATTTAAAAAGATCAAAATTAAATATGCCTATAAATATCTCACTATGTTATACTATATAGAAAATGCTCATATAAACATTCAGTGAATAATGAATGTATCTACGGTAATTTTTTTAGTTTTACAAGAAAAACCAAAGTTGATTTTCTCAAAAACAGATTTTGAATAAAAATTTCCCTTTTTCCCTAATTTTTTTTTTCTTTTTCCTTAAGCTTTTGAAACTATTGGGTATTTTAAGATTTACTTTCCCACTAAAAAAGATACTGAAGTTGAAAATCGAAGCATTGTTCCAACTACTTATCGTTTACACAGACACAAAAAATTCAAAAAACACAGATCACCTTAAATCAATACTTATTCATCGCTCTGCTCGGAATCTAAAATGTATGGAATAAAAATTTAACTACCTACAACATAATTTGCTCATGTTCATCAAAATTTAAGTTTCAAATGCTTATAAAAAAAATTATAGTGACAATGTAGTATGTAATTTTGTCAGTTTTGTTACTTTTAATATCTACCTATAAACTTATGAAGTTCGTTGTATTAAATTTTTTAATTACAAACAATAATTTAATCAAACATGAATAAAAAAATAAATAAATATAACGTAGATTCTGATTAGTCATGACACAAAAAGAGATATAACATATTTTTAAAATTCTATCATATTGCTCGATGATACTTAATATTTGTTGAAAATTTCAAGTCTCTATAATATATTCATATATAATTGACTGTGAATAATATTATAGGTAGGTACCTACTGATTAACATAATAATATAATAATATTATGATAAATATGTTAATCTAAGACCAGTAAGGAAACTAATAATTATAAAAATATTATTGCAGTCGTATAAAAACAAATACCACCATGGTTAAACTGAATTTCAAATTCATTAATTATATTTGCTTATATCTTGAATATAATATAACCTATAACGGTATAGGTACTAACATTGGTTATAAATACTATAGTACTTATTTATAATCAATGGTACTGCGCAGTGTGCATATTTTATATTATATTATATTTTTGTGCTAAGTGCATATTTTTTTCGTTACTAAAATTAACTGAAATGAAACCTACCTTCTACAATTATAACAGAATTTTCTTTTACGTTTGAATGTTTGATAGAGTGCAAGAAATATAATATAATACATATTATGTAACTTTTCTTACCGTCTTACTTCGATTAATTAGATACTGTCCTGTAGGAGATAATAAATAATAATATATAATAATAAATTATTGTTGTCAAGTTATTACTTATTAATAATTATCATAAACTAGATTAATAATTTCACACAATGAAGATGGAAATCAATAATTATTAAATACCTAGCGCTCTAAATAAAAGATTTTATAGCTAGGTACATATATAAAATTTTATACACAAGGTAAATTATTAATTATATTTATGTTTATGACAGTATAATATATTTTATAGGCATTACAAAAAAACATTAAAAATGATAAACAACAAAACATTTCGTGCAAATCGGGTGGTAAACATAATAATATGAACCCTGACCTAGGTGTAGTGATTAAGTATATCACATGAACAGCGGGTGAGCATATAGAAAATATGTTGTTGTGAGAAAATTGTTAGATTAGGGTTTGTAAATTACGAAAATATAAAAATTGGCGAAAAGTTAAAATTAAAATTAAATATATTTATTATTTAATATTTATTTAATTTATTTATTAAATATTTTAATTTAGGTATGTTTGTGTTTATACATAATAATAGGTAGGTACCTATAACTTATGTAAACAGTTAAATTATTTTAATAATTTAATTAATCTACTTAGCAATAAGCTAATTTATATGGATTGTGATAATAACATGCATTACTTATAATATGTTTGAATTTTTAATTAAAATCGAATCTCTAATTAAAACTGTTCTCCAAAAAAACCAAAGCAAGGTTATTTACGGCAGTAATAATATCTACTCTACCAGTATCACCGATCGAAAACTAAGGACCTTTGAAAATAAAATATGGAGGATAATGTGGCCCGATCTATGACAACAAAAAAGGAATGTGGAGGAAATAATTTAATAAAAAATTATAGAAAAAAATGGGAAGAAATGGAAATGGCATCATCTTCATAAAAGGACAGTGGCATCAGTGGTTGAGACACGTGATACGAAGACAAAAGGATGATATAAGCAGAGCAGTTCTAGAGCGAAAACCGGTGGGGAAAAGACCTCGAGAACGACCCAGGGAATGTTGGCTGGATAATGGATGTTGTGGAAGAGAACCTTAACAGGATGGGAGTGCAGGAATGGAGAAAAATAGCTCAGGATCGAGAGAAATGGTGAGAGATCGTGATGACGGTGAGCCGATGAAAACTCTTAGAGAGTACTAAATTCCAGAGAAGGAATAAGAATTAAAACTGTAAATTATTTCAGTGACTAAAAAAAAATTAAATAAATCTTTTTTAACATTTTTACCAGAAGTTATTTTAAGGAGTGATCAAAAAAATAAAAATAAAAACCAATGTTACAAGTGTGTATAATTAAATACCTAGTAGTATTTTTATTTATTTAATTTACATTGTTACATTATAAAAACAAACCTTTTTTTACGTACCTATAATATGTATCTACTATAGCTAATAGTATGTAAGTAAAATCAGCTATAGTGAAATTACTTTAATTTTGATTAAAGCTAATAATATATTCTGCATAAATGACAATACATATATAATTTATCGAAATTAATATTTAATACCTAATGCACTTAATATGCTTTTAAATCTTATATAGGTACACGTCGTTTAATATAAATTATAAAATTCATTAAGGGAAGTGGTTTTAAGTATTCACATACGTACCCTAACGCATTTGAGCATTTTTTTTTTTTGTTATCAAAAGATGAGATTGAGCCACTAAAATGTGGGTAAAAGATTTATATTCTTTTGCTAAATAAATTGAACACCTCAAGTTCAAAATTTTACAAATTTCTACAACATCAACTTAGAGCTACTTAGGTATACATTCATTTTTTAGCCATCCTGTAAGAGACCCTATCCAACCAAAAAAAATTGGTCTATATATTTAGATTATGTAATATATTTTGATACCAGTAATCAGTCTTATGATTGATAGAATACTTCAGAAACTGACAACGCCTCAAAGTATTTTTTTTAGATTCTGAGCGGAGCGATGAATGTTTTGATTTTATAATTATGTGTTTGTTTTTGTTTATGGCGTCATCACTTTTTGAATAATTTAAAAAATATCTTGACTCTTTTTGAGCTATTTATATATATTTTGAAATTTAAAATTTAAAATTTTCTATAAATGTCGATAAAAAAATTTCTATAACTAAAAATGTCTTACTAAAAAGTTTGAAAATTGTATGCAACTATCCTATAAGTAAAATAAATAATTACTATAATCGAAATTCAAATACATCATAATAGGTATATAATATATATACTTAGTAATATAGGCTGACAGACAGCCTTCACTCATAATCGTTTTACGTACATCCGATGATTTATCATTGAATATAATTTAACACATACATAACAATGAACTACTCAATGACGGGGCACACTCAAGTACACTCAAGTCTCAACCCCAGCTGCTGGCTACTGAACTGCAAAGCGGTTACCTACTTTTGATCTTTTTTTTTCATAAGAAATTTGGCCATTTCCGTTCCTGGTTTTTTTTTTTAAATATTATACTTGTTAATTATTATTAGTAAGTATTTACATAGAAATGTATATACACATTGATATTTTTGTTTACCTATATAACTTCAGCTATAGCAGTTATGTATAGTAATATTAGTAATACATAAAAATATATTTCTTTTTACAACGTTGTGTTCATAACGGTTGTCCAAAAGACCTCTGACCTTCAGATAAGAACTATTGTGACTCTTGACGTGTATGGAAAAAGTAAGGTATCTATATCAAGCATAATGGTAGCATTCAAATAATCTTTACCTTACGTTTTTAATTTATATCAATAAATAAACATCAGCAAAAATAACAATATATTATATTTGATTGTTAATATACCTATTTCAAGATATTTCCATTTAAATTTGTGATAGTATTATGTTTAATATGTTATATACTAATATTATGTTTATTTGCTTGTTTAATCTGAGTTCTAAATTAAATACTTATAGGTATCTAAATTATAATATTTAACAATAAAGTATTGTTATACCGTGTTGCCCGTATGGGAGGTGGCTATACCAATATTCAAGTAGATATAGTAATATTATTCTATATAGTATTGCATTTTCTATAGGAAGAAAGAAACCCTCGGTAACCACAGGTGGTTGTCAACCGTATAAACAAATTCAATAGTGGTGATGATAAGATAGTGCAACCGTAGATTTATTTTATGACTCATCCAAATTTCAGTATAATAAATATTGAGACCCGGAAAAAAAACCAAGGAAAAAAAGGTGGGTAAGTGGATGTCGCTCTGCTGTACAGTAGGTTATAAGTGGGTTACTGTAATGGATGGTGTTAAATTTGAATTCAATGATATAATATCATTGTATAAGAAAAACGATTCTGAGCGAAAACGGTCAGTCAGCCATTACCAAGTATATTTGATGATATTATTGTGAATAAAGTAATTTATATATAACCTATTTACGTGGAGCCTTGTTTTAAATTCTCAATCCTTAGCCATAAAAGTTAAACATTTTATACATTTTTAACTACAAAATAATAAATAAATTATAAATTTGATAAATGTTGTCAAAATTTGAACTTTAAATGCTTATAAATAAAAACTGTGACTAAGGATTTTTAATTTTTTTCATCTGCCTTTGAAACAATAATCTAGGAGCCTTCTATTAAATTTTCAAGCTTTTTTACTCAACAGATAAAATTTTATTGATATTTATAGAAAAAAAAACTAAAAAAAATGGAAATTGACAATGTCCGTAAACAGTACAAAATAAGTCAAAATATTTGGAAAATGTTATAGTGTATAGGAAATGCAATTATAAACATTCAATCAAAATTTCATGTCCCTATGATCATTTGTTTTAGAGTTACACCAAAAACCAAAATCGATTTTCTCGAAAACAGATTTTGCGTAAAAATTCCTGTTTTTCCTTAATTTTTCTTTTGTTTTTCACGTCGCTTTTAAAAACAACTGGGAAATTTTTACTTTTGACCCCCAAAGTACCAACTAGATTCACTTTCCTATCAGAAAAGTTACTGTTTAAGAAAATCCAAGCACTTTTACTGTCCTAAAAGGTGATGACAGTCACAAAAATAAAAAATTTAAAAAAAAAATTAAAAAATTAAAAAAAATTAAAAGTCATGGGCGTGATCAAGGTGGATGGGAGGAGGGGTTCAAACCCCCCTCCCCATGGACACTTAACAAAAATAATATATGTACTTACATATTATAATTATAATAATTTAAAATTATTGAAAACAAATCTAGTTTAGCGCCCACACAAATTTTTAAAAATGTTTTCGGAAACCTATGTATACAACGAGTTAAAAACGATATTGCAAAAATTATTTGCCGGAAATCATTAGTTTTTAATTCATAGCATTTCAAAGTTCACGATTTTCGGTGTTTCACGCATTCCTACTAAAATTCAAACCAACCATCTACATCCAAAATTCCTGAGCACGCCTCTAATGATAGTATTTTCAGTTAGCTTTTCGAACACAATGATTTTATATCATTGAATTCAAATTGAATACATCCATTACAGTGATCTCTCTATAATAGTTACCTACTGTACAGCAGAGCGGTACCCTCTTTTTTTATGTTATAGTATTATGAACCAACCGCTATGTTAAAAACGTAACTCTTGACGCAGTAAATAGTAATTGATGAGCTATCAAAATCAAGGATTTTACTAAACACTTCTTAAATATCCTTAAAATGCAAAATGTTTAAAATCCCTTTTGTATTGCACATCTAAAGCATTACAGGAACCACTATTCCAAATTTCAAGTTTTTCGTTTTTTGAAAAATAGCGATGAATGAGTGGTATTTTACTTCTATATATATTATATAGATTAAAAAAAATGTATTGTTAAATAATATGTTTAAAATATTCATTATAAATTATTTTACTGAGTATTATACTGGTGTACTGAAAAAAACAGAGCTTTATGGTATTGTGGGGAGGGGGGCAAAGCAGGGCACCTGAGTACTTATTGTTTACTTGGTTACTGCATTGAAATGTAGGTAGTAAATAGAAAAATAATAATACAATACAATTATAATCATCAAAATAATTATTTTAATAACTTAAAATAATTTTGTTCGCTGAGCTCCAAAAATTGAAGCATTCCGTCAAATTTGGACGAAATTACGTATTAAAATAATAACAATTTTAGTTATTTTGCTATAGGTAATTTAAAAGTATTATTCGTGGGTATTTGAGACATTTAAAGTACATTATTGTATTGTATAAAGTTATACATCACAATGAAATTTTCAAATTCAATTTTTTTGGCAAAAAATTATTTACGCTAGTGGAGTACCTACTAATGCCTAATAAATAATAATATAATAAATTACTTTAATCAAAATACTGTCATAAAATGTACTGAGTAATATTATAGGCTGACAGACCTTCGCTCAGAATCGTCTTTCGCATACAATGATTATTGAATTCAAATTAAAAACATCCATTACATAGTGACTCTCTAGAGACACCTAATGTACAGTATTATGCTTTTAATTCATTTAAATCAATTTGGAATACCTTAATACAACATTTTGATATAAACCAATCAAAATATTATGTTTGTTAAGATAATTATTTTAATTTGTACATAGGTAGGAAAAAAATGCACATTGGAACGATTAAGAATCAATTGCGCAAATATGTAAAACATTCTCATTTAAAATACATTAAATTAATATGTATTATTGTAAACATCAAAATATAAAATATTTATTTGTTTAACATATTATTATTATTATGTTATTTCCGTAATGAAGATAATAGTATAATGATAAAAATCAATTATATTTTGTCATTTTGTCATTTTGAAAGAGAATTTTTTAATTGTTGTTTTTGTGCAGTTGTACACTATAATAGGTAATCTATTATCAAATATAACATTTAAACGAATTTAGTTACTTTTATGTGTACACTTGTACAATCGTACAGTAAGTATATATTTGAGAAAGATAAAAACATAATTAAATTTAAAAAAAAAATAAATTAAAAGGTAAATCTAGCTGGTACCTGATATATTTTCAAATTTATATTTCTCGGGCAAAAGAATATTTTAATACAAATTATTCTGAATTAAACAATTATAAAATAAATTAAATACTGTTAGTTTTTGTAAATCAATATTTAAATACCAGGTATAAACATTTTCGATCATGATCAAAAAAGTATACCTATAATACAGATACGAGATAATGGATATTATATTATGTCGTGTCGTGTACTGCAGTCACTCAGGTACTCATATAGCCATAATAATATAGTATTGTACATTCTATGAAGTTATACAAAATCGTATCACAGTTTTTAAATAAACAAGATTTATCAGTTAGATATCAAATAATTACCGAGAAACCTAATCAGACCAAAAACCTTGAACATAAGTTATTAGAATCAAAAAAAAACAAGAAAACACCTCAAGATCAAATTAAAAAATTAAAAAAAAGCAATTCGCTTGAAAATATTGCTACAAATGATGAGGACCACCTAAAATCTGCACAAGACCTATTTTCCGAAAACGAAGAAATCAATATCTCTTTTTACCAATTCAAATACATAATTGAAAATTTCTCCAATAAATCAATTAACATACATTCTCTCTGTGAAGAAGCAAAAGTTGACATACCTTCAATGTTAAAAACCATCGAAATAGTCAGACCTAAGATAAACGACCGAGCAACAAAAACCAAACTCACCAAATTAGCAAATCTACTATTCCAAGCAACTCCACAAGAGTTATACTCGTAAAGCCCATATACAAATAAATTAATCAAATTCTCAAATTCTAATGAATGTAAATCAAAAAGAAAACAACCTCACACATAACACAAAACTAATACAATGGAACCTTAATGGCTTTCAAAAAAAAATAAATGAATTAAAAATACTAATAGCCGAGCATTCGCCCGATTTCATATGCTTACAAGAAACCAATTTTACTGACCAAACCCACAAAACTTTAAGGAACTATATATGCTACACTAAAAACAGAACTAATGGTTTAAGAGCCAGCGGTGGTGTAGCAATCTATGTCAAGTCATTCTTTCCTAGCAAGCAAATAAAAGTAAAAACCCATCTCGAAGCTATTGCCATTTCTATACATCTCAATGAAATAAATTTAAATGTATGCAACTTGTATTTACCCAACCAAACTAAAATCGAATTTTCCGACATCGAAAACATAATTAAACAACTCCCCAAGCCATTTATGATATTAGGCGACTTTAATGCACATTGTACCATGTGGGGATCAGAAAAAACAGACCATAGAGGCAAGATAATTGAAAAAATACTAGAAAACGAAAACATTGTAATTCTAAATGACACATCCCCCACCCACATTAACCTAGCCAATGGAACCTTATCATCTATCGACCTAACAATGTGCACATCCTCCTTAGCCCAAAGACTCAAGTGGAAAGTGCTGCCTGATATCTATAGCAGTGACCATTTACCTATACTCACAAACTTCATGCACAGGATAGGGGATACTAATACGAATAAAAACCGTAGATGGAATCTAAAAACACCCAACTGGACATTATTCAGTGATATTATAGAGGAAGAAATTACCAAAATACAATATAATGACCAATCCAATATAGAAAACGCAGTCAAAATATTAACTAACATAATCACCTCAGCAGCAGAAATATCAATCGGTAGCTGTATAAACCATAACCAAAAACCCAAAGTTCCTTGGTGGAATGATGAGATTAAAAGAGCTATAATCAATAAAAAGAACGCCTTAAACACGTACAAAAAAAATAAAACCTTAGAAAATTTCATACAACTCAAAAAACTGCGTGCCCAAGCCAAATTTTTAATAAAAAAAAGCAAAAAAAACTCATGGAAAGAATTCACAACCAGCATAAACTCCAAAACTAACTCATCCAAGATATGGAACAAAATCCATTCATTGAAAGGTATAAACCGAAACCAAGAAATTCATATAACTGACGAACAAGGAACAACATCAGCTCCAGAAGATGTCGCCGAAAAAATCGGCGCTTACTTCCAAGATAATTTTAGCAACAAAATCTACACACAAGAATTTATTAACGGAATAAAAATACCATTCGAAAACTCACAAATAATCTCAATGATAAACCCGAACAATAGCGACCAAATTGTCTTGAACTCCAGTATAACACTCAATGAAATGGAAACTGCACTAAATAAATGCCAGAGCAAAAGCCCTGGCCCAGACAGTATCCCTTATTGTTTTATTATAAACCTCGGCATAACAGCAAAAAAATTTCTATTGAATATATATAACAATATATGGCACACAGGAGTTATACCTAAAGAATGGAAAAAGGGAATAATAATTCCTATTCTTAAACCAGGGAAAAACAAACATTCCACTGAAGGATACAGACCTATCACACTCCTAAACACAATGACAAAAATTATGGAAAAAATTATAAACTTAAGATTAACATGGTTCTTAGAAAAAAACCAAATACTTTCTAAAGAGCAAAGTGGATTTCGCCACACTAGATCAACAATGGACAACTTAATTACAATAAAAACTGAAATAGAAAATGCATTCGAACATAAACAAATACTCGGAATGATCAGTTTGGATATAACAAAGGCTTACGATTCTGTATGGAGACATAGAATACTAGCTCTACTAAGCAAAATCTTAACAAACGGCAATATGTTCATGTATATTACAAACTACCTAAAAGAAAGACAATTTCAGGTCAAAGTATCACATACCCTATCAAAGACGTTCTACCAAGAAAATGGCATCCCACAAGGATCATCACTGGCAGTCACACTCTTTCTCTTGGCCATTAATGATATTGTCGAAACAATCAAAGTTCCTGTAAAAGCTAATTTATTCGCCGATGACTTTAACATTTTTTGCAGAAGCAAAAACCTAAAAACCGTCCAAGAATTACTCCAAATAAGTGCTAACAGCTTATCAGATTGGTCAAAAAAAACTGGCTTCTCATTCTCTAACCTCAAATCCAAAAGTATTATATTTACAAAACAAAAAAAAATAAAAGATCTCAATATAATACTAGACAACTTAGTTATACCTCACCATAATAAAATTAAAATTCTAGGAATAACATTCGATTCCAAACTTAATTGGATACCTCATCTAAAAAATATTCGTGACTCGTTATCTCAAAAACTCAACATAATCAAAATAATTGCCCACACATCATGGGGTGGTGACAGCGCATCTCTTTTAATGATCTATAAAGCGTTAATTCGATCTAAAACAGATTATGGATCAATACTGTTAAAAAATGCCAAAACCAACCACTTAAACATGGTTCAAACTAAACTAAATACTGCTATAAGACTTTCAATAGGGGGATTCAAATCCAGCCCAATTGAGAGTATTAGAAACATTGCTAATGAAATCCCACCTAACCTTAGAAGAGAAAAACTACTGCTATTATATTGTGCCAGAACCAAAAGAAATATCAACAATCCAGCCATCAAAGTAATAAATGCACACATACAGCAAGCCGAAAAAGAAAATATAAAAATAAACAATATTTTAGAAAGAAAACCGTACATTTTTCCCCCTTGGAACACAACATTCAATGTTAACCTTACTTTAACTCAATTCAAAAAAGAAAACACAATGCCATCCATATATAAAAACATGCTCAACAACATATTGCAAGAACACCCAAACAGTGTACACATATACACTGATGCATCCAAAACAAATGACGGTGTTGGTCTCGCTATGATAATAAACAATCAAACAATAGCATACAAACTTCCACCTCAAGCATCAATATTCACAGCAGAAGCGATGGCAATATACAAAGCTGTAAAATATTTCCACACTGAATATTCAAACCACCAAACAAAATGTATAATACTTAGCGACTCACTCAGCAATTTAATTGCCATCACAAATACTCGAAACCAAACAGATATCACTAAGCTAATACAAGAAGAAACTTTTCTTGCAGAAAATAAAAATATATACATCCAGTTTGTATGGATTCCGGGCCACATCGGCATTCCAGGAAATGAAATGGCTGACCAAGAAGCCCATAATGCAATCACCTCCAAATTAACTGCAACCATAAAGTCCATCACATTTGCAGATGCAAAAAACGAAATTAAACTACACACAAACAATAAATGGCATTCCTACTGGCGAAAACTCAACACCAAACTCAATAAAATAAAAAACAATATAAATCTATGGATAAATCTTGAACTCAGTAGAAAAGAAGAAACCATAATAAACCGTCTCCGAATTGGTCACACACACCTAACTCACAGCTATTTGATGACCAAAGACGATCCTCCACTATGCGACGCGTGCAATGTACTTTTAACGGTCAACCACGTCATCACAGAATGTCAAAAATACAACATGTATCGAAATCAATACCACATATCAGAACAAATTTGTCAAGCACTAGGACCAAACCCACAAGACGTTAAAAACTTAATTTTATTCTTAAAAAAAACAGAATTGTACAATTTAATTTAATGTAACCATGTAAATGCTAAAATACTAACAATGTAATCTAAAATTCATGTACTAATGGCCTAGTTGTCGATGTATATTTCAGATCAATAAAAAAAAAAAAAAAAAAATTACCGATCGGGAGAAATCGCTAACCTTCATGTATAAAGTTAGCAGCACTACCATTACCTGTTATACAGACACTAATTAAATACGATTTTATAGATACAAAAATAATTTGATACCTATATAGGCCACACTCCAAGATTAAATATCTAAATAGTACAATCCTACAATGTACCTAGGTATACCAAATTAAATATCTTTTGATTAGTCAATTAGTGTACAGCCGTACAGGTCTTGTCTATACAGTATACATCAATAGCTATTATCTGTTCTGTACAGTTTGCAAACAATGTGACAATTTTAAATTCAAATTCACCCTACATAAGATTTGCAGTACGTCAGCACTGATCTCGATTTACTTGCGTACTTATTAAAGAAAATAAATGTATTCATACGATTCTTGTAAACTGTATATTTTTCCAAACTTACCGATGCAGGAAGAAATGGGAGCCGAGAGGCCCTACGTGATTATTATTATTATGATTATTATTACGCCGTGTCCAAAATAAATCCGGCGAGTGCGTGCGATTTCTATTCTGACCATGATGTTCCAATTGCGTCCGATGTGGCAAAATACAAGCTGTTTTGTTTTTCGACGCATTGGACGCATTTACTTATCATGGGCTTTTTATTATATTTTTATTTTAAAGCGAGTTATGAGTATTTTAAAATTGTAAATTACCATACTTAAAATACTCATGACTCGCTTTAAAATAAAATATAATAAAAAGCAATAATAATCACGTAGTTTCTAATTTTTAAACTAACGGAGCTGCACGTGTTTTGCTAAGCTTACAATTTGCTATGTTACGCACTTGTAAGACGGAGACAACATAATATGCGGGTGAGGCGTTCTCTTTTGTTATCCTCTTGTCATTATAAGAAAATGTATTGTATGAGGAAATTGTACTAAACGGGAAATCCGCGTGCCGTCTAAAATCGTGTTGTAGGTACACGGTCGGCTATTTATATTGGATCGGGTGGCAAGGGACTAGGTCATATCATATAATATTACCATTATTACGTTTATATTGGATCCATGGCACGAATCATGGAAAAAACAATGAACAATAAACCAAAAGAAAAAAACCGTGAAAATAAAAACTAAATTTTTATATTTTTCTACCAATTATATTTTATTAGACATAAGTTTTAATTTTCCAAATAAAAATGTAGATCAATAATCCAAGTTTCAACTCACCGTCTCACCAGGCACCTACCTCTGATTCAGTACACTCGTACTTATATCATGCAATTAATAAATAATAGGAAATAAATTAAATTAATTTTTTTAAATATATTTTTTGTCGAATTTTACATGGTTTATATTAAAAGGTTGATTAGTCCAATAAAGTAAAAAATAAAAATATTGTAAGGTACTCTCAAAACATAGCATAACATAGTTAAAATAATTTTTATATATTTTTTGAATTATTAAAAATTTACAAATTTAGTTACGAGTATAACACAGGCGAAATATTTTATATACAACAATATATATAAATATATAATTATACAATTAACACTTTTGTCTAATAAAATATAAAATGTGTTTTTTATTTTTATTGTTTTTTTTCGTGGTATTTTTTCCTTTGGTTTTTATGTTGTTGTTTTATTTCCTTGGTTTCTTTTCGTCAACCCCGTAGCACACTAGCACCCACTAGAGCACGTGCAAAAATGTTGAGGGCACGTTAAATATTAGTAATGTTATTTTTATTATTAATCTCTCAATTAATACATTAAATAAATTTTTTTGTTTGTATGTACCTCTCCTCTTGAAAAATAGCCGATATACGCCCTTAGTCACGTATAACGATATTCTTGGTAATAAATTTCGGATATATACTATATAATATAAGTACCAGCTGGCTGCTATATAGAATAATGAATACATGACCTACGATCGGTTTAAGCTATAATATAGTACATACCTATGCCCTATTATGTACATTATAAAAGCATATACAGAATAATATTAAAATAGTTTGATTTGTAAGCGGGCTTACAATATTATACGTCGTATAGGCCGCGACATGAGTCAGGGGTGGTTTGGACAATCTAATGCAGATAATGACGTATTTGGCGATAAGAGATATATCCAATAATAAACCGATGGGCCCCACCGCGTGGTCTTATCTCTGTGAATAGGCGGCGGCCATGGTCGAGCATTTGAGTCAATATGTTCCGATTTTTCAAACGAATAATTCGATTATTTCTGTACAATACGCGTCCCGGTGCAGATGACTGAGGAGTCTTATATCATTAAATATTATTTATTATACTGAGGTTACGCGAGCGTGCACCGGTTTTCATATTATTAAATTATTACTGTTGTTGTTTTTACTGTCGTATACCTATTTCACCACTAAACATTTTTTTTTATTTCACCTTTTCCTATTATATTAAAAAGTATAACGTCATGCCAGTATCGTGAGTTTTGAGGTGCTTTTCATCATCACCGTCGTATTTTTCTTCTCAGACCACGGCTGTTGCTTTGAAAATGTTCATAAACGATTTTCCATTCATGGAGTCCATGCCGTCCAACAACAATAATTTCGTACTCAAGTCCGAACCGTTTAGTGAAGGCATTTACAATGGGAACGTTTGGATCACAGGTAATAATTGCGACAACGATCGTTATACAACACGACTCGTGATTTATAGGTATAATGAAAACGGATTGACAAGTCGTTGTAAATAGGTAATGGGTAGGTAGAGAAGCATAATATGTATTATTAGATATTATGCACAACTAATATTATTCTATTTATATTCGATTTTCCAATCAAAACCATAATACTGTACACGATGATAATATCAACTGTACTTATATTATTTATATTCATAAATTATAATATACCTCCTATATACACTATATATATTATATTACTTGTATGAATATATAGGTAATATTATAATAGTGCACATACGGCATAGGTATTATACGTAATTATACTGAATTATGCAGTTTGTGTAATATATGGTTTTATTACATTTTCCAATTATATTATTATGATTATTATTATTATTGATCATATTATTATTGTGTCAGTAATAATTCGTAAGCATTATCAGCAACTATATTTCCTGTTTGTTCATTTGCCATTGGGAAACAAGTTTTGAACGCTATTTTAGCCTATTTGCTTGTTATATTTTAAAATATTACTGTCGTCTTAAATGTCCCGAAAAACAATATAGGTACTATATGTCTACAGGTTCTTTAACATTATATTCCAACAAATTCATTATTAAATTATTATTTTTATTTTAAGTATCACCTTTTACGTTTGTTGTGTTTTTAATAGCTTTATAATATAATGTAGGACGTGTAGGTCCCGACTAAATTTAAAATCTTTCATCGACGTTTTTGTTTGCATGTATTTGTGATGATATCAAATTGATCTAATTGTACGGTTCTTGACATTAGCGAACGTCTACTACTCTACTCCTTCGAATAATGAATAGATTTATTTTTCGAATATATTTTGTTATCATTACTACGGGATAAAGATACTGTGAACTGTAACTTTGTGGTAGCTGCAGTGAACCACGGTTGCAGAATGTAGAAAGTAAATTATACTCTGGACTGAGAGTGATAGTCCGGGCTGTGAGAGGTATTATGACAATAATATAATGCCTTATTAATAGTGTAATATTGATCTATTTATATTATATAATACTATATACCTATTATATACCTATTTTTCACGTTTGGCTGAAAACTGTTTTAATGTTTATAAGTTTTATTTTTTTGTTTTAAATGAAATTAATAATACGAAATGGATAATAGTACACTAGTGTACTAATTACCAGTCATAATATTATACTGATCGTGTTTAATTAATACATTTTATATTTTTATCATTTTATAAATCATAGTATAGATATATCATATTGCGGTGCATTGATATAAAATATAATGATGGAACTATTAATTACCAATAGTCAATACCCAGCAGTATGATTACAAATATAACATGAGCAATTTAAAATTAATTTCAATTTAGGATATTCCACGATATTTTAACCATTTCCAGTACGCCAGTACCTATTAGTATTATCTAATAACTAGTTAATGTCCAATAAGCATCTGTGTACTAACTAGTATCTCAGTACTCAGTGTCTGGATCGATCGCCGAGTGTTTACGGATTATCACGATATTAACTCAAAAACTATACGATATTATTTATTTTATGCGATTTTATCACTCATTTTAGTAATTATTACCTATAAAACTAACCATATTAATATAATTATGTATTATTATATATTGTTAATAATTGTTATAGTGTAAAAAATATATATTATTTTAACGAGTATAGTTCTGGTATTGGTATAATATGTGTAATAGTTTTTTAGTATTAAAAAGTCGATGGGCGACTTCCCCTTTCCGTCAATAAATTCTCATCAAATTCACCCATAGTATAAACTTGTAAATATTATACTAAATGTTGTTCAATAAAAAATAAAAAAAATAAATAAAATCTGTTCCAAATTGTACGATATAAAATGAGAACATATTTTAATACATTATTATTTAATATCATTAAATTTACAAATAATGAAAATATGTCATACTATGATGTTGAAACAAATTCTATACTCTGTCCAGCGAGAGAACACTCGGCAGTCCAACAAAAATCGGTTCTTTGCGCATCCCCACGTGACCCTCTGCCACAGTGGTACCGGTGCCGCGGCATGCGCAGAATCGGCGTGTTCTCTCGCTGGATAGAGAGAGATGCGAAAAATGGCGAAAATGTTTACAATTCCAGCACAAAATATTCTCGATGAGTATTAATTAAAACACGCATACTATTAGGTGCATGACAAAATAGATAGGCATCATCACAGTTTTTTGATACGCATCCTCCGCTCTTTACTTCACCGCTATATCGTAGTTCTTCCATTCTTATTGGCTGTCAATCATATACATTATACATGCATGTATAGCATAGAAAAAAATCGATCAATCAGAAGTGGGAACTATGACATGGGCCGGAGGTGAAGGAGATGCGCATACTGAAAAAAACTATTACAACTGTGATGATATCCATATCTATTTTGTCATGCTATTAGGTAAACCGACTTGCATTAGGTACCTATCTTTTTAATTTTTAGGTCAATAAGTTTGAGATTTTTAATTAACTCATCCATCAAAGCATGTATAGAACAACTTTTGTTTATTTTATATTTCAAATAGTATAGGTATACCTATAGTTAGCTGATCAACACGTAATATTTATCATTCGTCTTATCACATCAATTAAATAGGTAGGTATTCTGTAACATATCCATATCGGAAAAATTATGTTATTTACAATTATAATTTTTAAAAAAATAGCTCAACATTTGTTAACCGTGGTTTCATGTTTGTACATATAATACAAAACAATAAGATATTATGATCATTTTTTATTCAATTAATTAGCTACATTTCAAAATAAAGTCTATAGATAAGTCCCTATATGAATATTTTGAATTATTTCAGAATTTTAAAGTTAACTATAAATGTTTTTAACATGTTAAGGCTAAATAAACTACTTTTGAAAAATATTTTTCAATGAAAGTAACAGCTATAGTACATCTAACGCTATAGCTAGTTACAACATTAGGTAGGTACTTCAAAGTTATCACATTGTGTTTTCATTTAGGGTAATTTTGTTTACGAAAAATTCGATAATTTCTAGTTAACTGCACGCTATGTATGTTTTTTTTTTTTAAATATAAAAATCCTATTATAGTTTGTCGGACACCAGGGTAGGTATTCTATGCATTTTTTGTACATTGCTTTAAATATTGTATTTGCTATTTGTGTAACAATAATAGTGCTAATACTGCATTATTGCATGTACAGTATCGCTCTACAAAATACAAATAGATGAGTATACGCTATACTCTCGAGTCCCGACCCTATTATTGATTTTAATCCTATAATGTACCTAACAATAAAATAATCAATGCACCTACAGGTAAAATGTTGATAATCTTTGATCTTTCCTCAATTGGCCTCTTAAATGCTTATAAAATAAAAATGCATCTTAAAACCAAATGTATAATAATATGAGATATTGATGTGTAGGTAGCTGATGTTGTATTATAATAATTAATACACATACATCTGATTATTCGTGCTCGAGTCTTACACTATCATATTTTTATTTTAAGTTTTTAGAAATCTCTTTATTATATAACAACAACTTATATTCATATTTAATATTATTTATCCATGATATTACTAATGGTGTAATGAAAAACTAATGTTTGTTCATTATATGATAATTTATAAGTTTATTATGTACACCGTTATACCATTAATATATTAAAGAAGTGTAAAATATTGATTTATTAATTTTAGATTAAAACTAATTTAAATAAAATATGCTCGAAAATATTCTTGATTTTCGAACATTAAAATGTTTTCTATTGCTTATTTATATATCCATAAAATATAAAAAAGTAACTACAATAGGTATGAAACATATTGCAATTTATTGTAATGTAATTTTTATGTAATTAATATACATAACAGTCTTTAAACAATAATAAGATGTAGAATATGAAATATTTATAATACAGTAATATAGGTACATTAAAAATTGTTCCTAGGTTATATACAAATACCGAGATACATAGGTAATGTAATATATTTTGTTGTTTGTTTGCTATGGAAGGTGTTTATTATATGAAGTATGAACATGAATCAACAATAGAAAAACCTTTATGTAAATTATGTAACACATCGATTTTTTTTTTATAATATTATTGTATTATCATTAGGACACATATTAACACAATTAAAAAAGGTAGGTACCGCTCTGGTGTCAATAGGTGTCGAGTAGGTCACTGTAATGGATGTGTTAAGTTTGATATATTAGTCTATACATAAACGATTCTGTGCGGTCGTGCAGAGATAGTCTGTCAGCCTATGTCAAGTATATTTCATATTTTTATGATATTATGTTTTTTGATATTGCTGTTAAAATAACTTAATTCACTATTAGTATTACGGAAGGTTGATTTATTTTTTGCTGAAAACATTGCATTTATTATATTAGTTAATTTTTAATGATTATAATATTATAGCCTATAATCTATAATTATATTCTATTGTATTATTGTTATAAACTGTTGAATCTATACCGTTTTACAGTAGGACAGTGTGAATGTTATAAATAGATTAAAGGCTATAGCTTTTAATTAATCTAAATATTTTGATAATGTCATTGTATATAGTAAAATTTATATTTGTATAAGTCTACAGAAAAAATGTTTTCAAATTACACCAAAATAACTAACATCGTTATTCTCCGTTTAATAAATATCTAATATCGTCCAAATTTGAATTTTTAAGTCTAAAAAAAAAACTGTTAATACCTATATATTTTATATTTTTTGGTTACAATATTAACTACTTATGAGAAACCTTTTTTTAAGTTTTCAATCCTTAGCTCTTAAAATTGAACGATTCATACATTTTTAACTACTAAATAATTTGCAAATTGTTGTGATATTGATGAATTTTGTCAACATTTGAACTTTGAATGCTTAAAAAAGTCATTCAAATTTTAAAGTTTTCGACCGAGTGAAAATCAAACAATATAGGTACATTGCATGTTGTGCTGCATCACCGTACAAAATAAAAGATTAATATTTAAAAAAATATGGCCCTTAATCCTTATACCTTATTTTTTTTACGGCCTTTAAAACCACACATCCAAACATAAAAAAAATAATAAATTTGATTTTTGACCAACAAATGAGAATGCTAAGATGTTTCTTAGAATATTCGTCTTCTTATTATAAAGATTATTATTATTATAAATAGTACTAAACGCTAACAGTCCAATAATAAATTTAAAATCCTTATTTGTTCTTTACTTATTTTTCCTATTGATGTAATCCTAGTATTTTCATTTGTAATATACCTAACAAAATTGAATAATATTATAGATTTGCATTATGGTTTTAATAACTATAATATGTTAGTATCGGAAATAAAAAAAAAAAAAAAAACAGAAAATGCATAGGCTCATAGGTACTATGTCTGAACTATACACCAGTTTTCTTATATATTGTTGAAATATCAAGACGTATCATGTACTTGTTGTAAGACATTTTTTGAACTTTGTATATGATGAGTCCTGCCCCCCACGAAATAAACCGGTGGGACGGCAACGGCGTGACATTTTCGTGTGTGCGTGTAGGTACCAGCGATGCAGCACTACCTCATAGTGCTGTTTTGCCGGCAAACGCACGTGGGACAAACTATCGAACTGTATCATAATAAATAAAATAAAATATTATTAAATCATCGTCATCGCGATGATATCATGTAACACTGTGCAATGTGCGGTATACCCGAGTTTAACACGGCGCTGATGTGGTATGCGGTAAAACCGCCGCGTGCGCCGTGTCTCGTGCGACAGGGTTGCCTATTGCCGTTAAATACACATAATATTATTATTATCATAAGCACGAATAACGATAAAAATTCAAATATAATATAATACTATAAATCAATCGTATAATAATAATAATATGATATATTATATTGTATAGGAATGATAAAAGCGTGGTGCACAGAGTGCTCAATAACACCACAATAATTGTATTATGATATCAGTACCTATATTATAGTTTTTTGTTGTGTATATATTATTGTGCGCTGTGCGGTATACCTATACAATACATACGTCTTATTATTGTCGGCGTGTAGGTAAATTATATACACCGGACAAAGTCCGCGGCCAGAGATGAAATTGTATTATCTGTTGGTTTTCATGATATCCAAACCGCGAGCAGTGCACATATAATATATATATATATATATATATACGCGCACACACGCACACTTTAGTGATAAAACCTAGTAAATAAGGTAATTTGAATATTAATTTGTAAACACAAATACGATAATGTCAAAAACGACGGTATAGGCACCTGGTCATAGGTAGGTGCGCGCGGCAGTAAATCGAGAAACGCTGTCCGGTGTGTATATTATCGCAGACGGCTGCGCGGTATATTTTAATAATATTATATATTATGTTGTCCGCGTATGCTGTAGGCCTCCATCATGCCCGACCGTTACTATTGTTCTAGAATTATTTACGTTTTCTTTTTGATCATCATTATTGTAATATCATTGTAAAAATATTTTCCGCGTCCGTCCGTCCGTCGCCACCGAACGTCGCGTTCTCTTGTGTAAACATATTTCGACTGTCCCGTTCATAATATATTATAATAAAATCGTAGGTATAGGACAAAGTTCAACAGTGTCCTGTGCACTATAGTAGTACAACCACCTAAGCGGAAATGTGTAAGTTATTTATTCATAAATACGTTATTATTATTGAATTGCGTTGGTTTTCGGTACGTGATTTGTTTTTGGTGGTGTTCATCAGCTTATAATAGTACCTACATAGGTAATATTATTATATACATTCACCACAGTTAGGTATACCAGACTGTGGTTCCACTGGTATAATATTGTAACATATATACATATAGGTATATTATACACGGCTCTAAAAACTCTAAACAGTATTCACTATTCAAATGCATAATAATTATTATTATTATTACCTTTCAATTATCATACTTGCCGCACCAGCACTATAAGCGATGGTCAACAAGTGAATAGTTTCTTATACCTTAACTCGCAAACACGATGCAGTTTTTAATACAATATCCATGTGTAATTGTTGCATTTAGAACGCCCTTATAATAACTAATTTTGGGGGAATACGTAAAAATAAATGGTAGTTGGATTCAAAATTCAAAATAAATATATGAACCTATATAAGGTAACGGTCGTCCAGTCGTAAATAGTTTTTGGGAAATGTCATTGTGGATGTTATTTCTATTATTTCATTCGCTGCAGAGTAGGTACCGATTGCAAACGCCTCAACATTTCGACATTTTTCTTTGTTCTAAAAATCAAACAGTGTGGCAAATGTAGTAAGTAAATATTAGTTTTCGCCGTCGAGACCGTTGCGATTGTTTTATCCGGGTGTAACGTTCAATATTGCTTCTCCCCCTTCAGAAATAGGTAAATTGAAACGAAACGAAATATTTCTGCGCTGTATATTAGTGCCCACAGTGTTTGTAAGTATAATATACCTATTAGGTACCATAGATTATCAATTATCATAGGTACACAAACAGTGTATACATTGATAAGTCCGAACAAATAACCATTACCATAATGGTAATAAATAATTGAGTTATTTTTAAATATGTATATAGACATATTCATATTTCATTAAATAGTATTTAAATTGTATAGTAACAAAATAATGGTACTTATTGAAATAATTGTTTATCTATGCCTCGAAAAAAAAATTGTATTTTCTGACCTACAAAACTACGCTAGGACTGAAGCATCATGATACCTATACAATAATCACTTCCCCTTTAACTATGTTTTCTATCATAGTCACAGGCCACAAACATATTTATTGCGCTATATTTTTTATATAAATATATTATTATATTAGTGAACCAAACGTTATTTGGTGCATTTTATTTTTTAACGTCGGTCAAATCACGTATGTACAATACGATTTATTGGCGTTTTGATTTATTGCTTTTAATTTTTAACAGCAACATATTGCGAACATCGTATATAGCATAGAAAAGAGATTATATTATGGTATATAGGTACCTACGCCATGTATAAATCATATTAGATATTACGTAATGTATATCGATTATAAATTTTTCGCAGCCGTAATGAAAGATGGCTGTATAGCTAAAAATTGGGAGATATTTCACATATTATGGCAACCTCTGCTAAATTACTGAAAACGCTATTATAGCTATAATACATAAAATTATATACTGAGAATTGTAATTTTATAGGTGATTCAACACTGGTACAGTGGTACCCACTATAATCTATAACTAAAACTCTTCTGCATGATCGTATGTTAAACTTGGTTGTACGCGAGGTTTGGCTATAATGGCCAATGATCAAACTATGTATCTAATTTGTATTGTTTGTACTTTGTAGAAATACCCATAGACCATAATATTGCAAATATAGTACTTATATAGTATAATGTTAATGTATTATTTATAAATATTTATCCATATCTTGGCATCTGCCTGTCCCACGTCTTTTAGAAAGACTCAGCATCTTCGGGTACGAAATCGAACCAAGTAACGTGACTTTTTTATCTCCGGGCCAAACCAACTCAACAATAAATGCATCTTTAGAGAGAATGATGCGAGACAGCAATGCTTATCATTAGTACTTAGTAGGTACTACGTCATTAGTACCCCACATTTACACATATTTTCTTTGAGTTTTTTTTTTATTTTCTCCATCAATTATCTTGTTATCTATACGCAAATAATCGTCATTATAACTAAAAGTCTTTGGGCGTTAAAGATTTTAAATAAAAAAATATTTGACTGTAATTTATTTTTGAGATGTAGTTATCTTAGGGCCTAGGGGGGTCCTAATTTATAACACCCACTATAATTGTGTATGATAGTATTAGAAAAATATCGTTTCAAGTAAATTAAGGGAAACTGATTTATAGCAGAATCGGACCTCAACGGCATGCCGGTCCACCGCGAGCAGACCTATTTGCAGGCCATCGACGCGCCGCAGGTACACTCGCCGCCCATGACCAATCAGAACCAGGCGTGCTCCATCTGCGGCGACCGGGCGACTGGAAAACACTACGGAGCGGCGTCCTGTGACGGCTGCAAGGGATTCTTCCGGCGGTCCGTCCGCAAGAGTCATTTCTATTCGTGCAGGTGAGTCGCGTCATTGCGGATTATTATATTTTTTAAATTGTCTTTTAGTTTTCCACCACGACAACTTACTGCCGATTTTGTTGTGTACCATTTACCTACCTATATATAACATTAATATTACCACGGTATAAACTAACACCGTTTTTTCGCGTCTCTGTCCCGGCAGATTTTCAAGAAACTGCATCGTCAACAAGGACAAGCGCAATCAGTGTCGATACTGTCGTTTGCGGAAATGCTTCAAAGCCGGGATGCGAAAAGAAGGTAAGTCGCGACAGACAAGTCACGGATTATTCGACAGCACAATCGATTATTTGACTTAATAGTTAATAATATTACAACGTATCTCTATCATAGTGTTAAATAATTACATCGTTTTCATGAACTGTTTAGCCGTGCAGAACGAACGCGACCGAATCAACTGCAGACGACCCAGTTACGAGGAGCAACCGTGCGCCAGCGGTTTGTCCGTCACGTCGCTGTTGAACGCCGAAATCTTGTCTCGCAGCGAATCCGATGCAAGTGCTAATATAATTGATAACGTTTTAATAACAATATAGTTACAAATGTACAGTGTGTATCGCTTTAAAAGCACCGGAAGTGCGTGGTTTCATTCAAAAATAAAAAATTTCGTTTTCGCTGCAACATGTTTTCCATTCAGAATAATTTAGAATAGTTTCACGGTCGTTATGACGAATAGTATTACAATAATTATTTATAAACCACATAGTTCTATCCATAGAATTATTAACATTTTAATTTAAAGCGTCGTAACATTGTAGTAAATTATATAATATGTATAGTTATAGTACCTATATACAAGTAAGAAATGAAATAGTTTCGAGTAAGATATTCAAAAACCAACAGGTCAAATATTCATATCCGTTAAATTAACATTTAAAATTCGATAATCGAATATGAGAATAAAACTAATTTTCGTATAAATTTCTTAAAAAATAAAAGTTTTCCTATGCAAAAACTTCGAGAAAAAAAATTAATAATTTAATAGGTACCTTATTTAGGTCAATATTTTTTGTTTATCCATCATAATATCAGAGTCGGAGTCCTATACAAGATATACAGTATATTAATATATTATAATATAATATATATTTATATTATTATTAGGTAGGAACAGCATACGTGATATTTTTAGATATGTACAAAAAAAAAACTAAGTACTAAAAATCCAGATTTATAATATATAATAAAGTTTTGGTGTCCTCAAGAGTGACATTCTCGTGATAACCCCCATCCATTGCTTAATGGTCCTCAATATAATAACTATCAGGTGTCGGGCAGAAATAATACTTTTGACCGATCAAAGCATCTTTTTACCGGTTTCATTAGAATCGTTGCATTTATTATTAATATTATTGTCACCATATTATACTACCTATGTCTAAAAATAATAAATTTCTCGTATTGCTATTCTTAACGACGACCGATATTTATTACGATTTATGATGTCTACAGACGGCTGAGGACACTAATCTAGCGAACAAGCACGTGGCGAACATCGGGGACGTGTGCGAGTCCATGAAAACCCAATTGCTCTTCCTGGTCGACTGGGCCAAGCGCATACCCGCGTTTACAGAACTCCAGCTGAACGACCAGGTACGATACAATATCCGTTTCCGTTTTTTCGCGAGGGGGCTGATGAGTACCTATATACATCGTTACGTAACGTGTCGCACTGTTCTATGATATAGGTTTCGCTGTTGCGGGCTCACGCGGGTGAACACTTGCTCTTGGGTTTGGCCAAGAGGTCGTTGATGCTCAAGGACGTGCTGCTGCTGGGAAACAATCGCGTTATAACCCGTCACGTACCCGGTAAGTGAAAACTAATTATTGCAACCAATAAATAATAATCTAAATAATAGTAAGTAATACTGCACCAGTTGAAAAATAAAATATTACATTGTGTGGTGCGAATAGTCAACAATTTGTGTTGGTATTCTAGTCTCTAGTCGTCCCCCAATCTATTGACTGTGTAGCGGCGGCGTCAATGTTGAGTATTAATTTTTAATATGCCCCTGGCCTCGTGTATTCGTATAGCTTTTTGGGCCTCGCGTTACAAAAATGTTTATATATTCTGAGGACTCGCCTAAAACCAACTACCCCAGACCTCGCACCACCTTAAGACCGGCTCTGCCAAAAAAAAAAAACACCACTGGGGTGGTCAAACGTGGTTTTGACGATAATTTAATATTATAATAATATAATATATGCGTCTAACATCCAATTATTGTATTTGACCATCAGACAACGGGATCCCGTCGGACTTGGACATAAGCAGAGTTGGTTCACGCGTATTGGACGAGCTTGTCAAACCGTTGAACGACGTGCAGATTGACGACACCGAATTCGCGTGTCTAAAGGCCATCGTATTCTTCGATCCAAGTAAACAAATTTTTAATTTAACAGTAAATATATAGGTACCTATATCACTTTTCCGTTTCGCCGTTATTATGACATGATGCCATGATGCCGGATGCAGTATAGTATTTTGTGTTCTAACTACTATTTGTTGTTACACACTTACACCATAGCGTGCAACTTGATTTTTACAATAGGATTTTTTTTAATTATTTTTTTTTTATGTATACAGACGCCAAAGGCCTAAACGAATCGGACCGTATTAGACGCATGCGCAAGCAAATACACAGAAACCTAGAAGACTACATCAGTGACAGGCAATACGAGACGTGCGGCCGGTTTGCCGAACTGTTGCTCACATTGCCAGCGTTGCAGTCAATTACGTGGCAAATGATCGAACAGATTCAATTCGCAAAGTTATTCGGAATGGCACACATCGAACCACTTTTACAGGAGATGTTACTCGGAGGTATAAACGCGCTTACTTATATACTAATAATAATAATATCAATTATTGTACCTATTAATGAATTCTGATAAGTCAAATGACATACCTACATTAGTTGTATAATTATAGATAGCCTTACAATATAAGTAGAGTGGTTGTATGAGATGAAAATAATGGGCGATGAAAGAGAATGTGTTCAAAATCACAAATAGATTCCTCTAGGGGAATAATTCAGCGAGAGAAGACAGGAATGTTTGGGGGAATACAGACGAGTAAGAAACAATTAGTGACCTAAATAAGGTCAGTGAACCACGGAAGAGAAGGATGCATCTGTGCTATTAGGTTAGTGAGAACCATTGAGGTTGTCTAGCTTTCCAAATGAGATTGCGATGGATTATGAATAGAAAGGCCTGAAGAGGGTATTTTGAAAGTGTAAGAAAAATCAATGATTAAGTATGGAAAGAGAGACGATCCGTGGCTTTATTGCTATTGATGATCCTAGAAAAGTTTTAGTTTTTTAGTGCAGAAATATTGAAGATTGTAAACTTATGAGTTATGATGATGCCTTTATACTTTATAGCCATATTAATATATTATATATGTTTACAATTGATGGATTACAATGTCTATGTCCTATATTATGCACATATGGGTTGGGTTATGTCTTATGTATAAGTATGACAGTATGTTTACTAGGTACCTATGTCAAGTTTTTATAATTATTAATTAGAAATATTTTTACTTTTGAGTACTGTCGTATACGCCGATCACAGATATACACAAATAAACGAACCTTTTAATTACAATAAACACTTTTATTAAAATGTTGACGCTTAATACAACAGTACTTATATATAACGAGTTAATACAATTAGCAACATGTTTTTTTATTACCAATATTTTGGTTATAATTTAGTAAGTAGATAATCAACAAACAACTATAGACAAGGAACGCATACTCAAGCTTATTAGTTATTACCTAGCTACTCTTTGACCTTTATAAGCGAGTAATTTGTAATTACCAACAGCTGAATACTTAATTTTCGAATCATTAAAAAAGACAAGTTAGCTGTCTATTAGGTACTGTATAGGTATCTATAACCTATGTCACTTAATGATTGAATTTATTTAGACATTATTTTGTTTCTGTCATGATACAAACATTTGTGAGGGTTAGTTAAGAGACATTTTAACTTTCAAGCATTTTGAATTACATTTAGAGACATTAAAAGTTTCGGTGTGGTTTGACAGTTTTTTTTTAATCAACAAGATGTCATAGGAAACCCTTAAAATGAAATTATATTAATATTTTTTTTTCTTACTGAACAGGAGCTTCAATCGATCCTGATGCAAATGCCCATCAAGACAACAAAAACATCAATGTCATCAATGTGTCATAAATTAAATAATGCATTGAAATTCCAGAACATCCATTGCGGTTGAACATAGCATCAAATTCTTTATAATATAGCTAGGTATATAGGTTGATAACTTCTATTATCACTTTACATAATATAATGTTAAATGTTGATAATCGTCATAATATATTGCCCCGACTTGTTTGAATAGTAATTTTAACATTGTGATGCTATTAATTTAAATACCTAAACTGGTTAACATACTATTTTTGTTATTGTTTTATTTTTATTTTATTATTATAATTGTAAGACTCTCCTATAATGTATCCCCCTCTCTCTCAATAAATCGAGTAATACAACGGTCAGATTAGGATCTCTTATAACCTACTATACCAAAAAAAAAAAAACAGAATTATTCAATAACCTTGATTAAATATTCAAACTGCCTACTATATCGAAATTACAAACATGTGTACCTTTGTTTGACAAATTATATTTTTTCTATTTATGTTTGATTTATCGTGTTTATTTACTACTATTTCATTGTCAATAATATACAATATAAATACCTATTCAAATTTCAAATACTTTCCAAACTAGTATAACTAATTTGTACATTGCATAGGTAGGTAAATACTAAATTATGTATAATAATTTAATCGTTTTATAGAATTAACAATTTTTATTTAAAATAAACAAGCAAATTGTAATTTATACTTATATTTTGTATATTATAATAATTTATATATTAGTAAGACATAGGCAATAAGATCATAATAATTGTACCTTTTTAAAGAAATCCTTTTTTATTAGAATTTGTAAGTTAATGATTATTTTTATTATTATTATTATTATTATAATTGATCTGTATATTGCATTATTATTGTATATTTTATAATCTAATTTAAACTATAATGTGCTATTCAAAAACAAAAAGATTAATATGCACCTACATAATAATAGTAATATATTTTGTGAAATACGCACTATTATAATAATATAATGATGATGTATCTTTATAATCAATAATATAAGTTATATTGAAAATATATTTTACTGTAGTAATGTAATATATTATATTATATTAAATGTTCGTCAGATTTATAAAAATAAAATATAATATTATTATTGCTTATTATTGTATGTTACTTAATGACATTTTTGGTTGATTATTATTAGTAATAAACTAATAACTAATATATTATAATACAAAGTTATATATGCAACATATCAAATTGGCATACACCATACATCAGAACCAATTTTATATTATTAATTTTAATGTTTGAGAGTTAAAAGCATTTTTAAATTAAAATATTTTACATATTACGTGTAAGTGTGTAACTCACCTAAAAACTGACATACAATCACAGATTTGCTACCTTTAAGTTTGATAATATTTAAATGTAGTATTTACAACAATATTAAAGATAGCAAAACAAACTTGTTTCTGTGGAAAGAAAATTTGATAGCGTTATTATAAGTTTAAGATTGATGTGTCGTTCATTTGTAAGACAAAGACCATACTTGCTGGTGTGACTTCCTCAGATACTTTCATATTTCGAGTGAAATTTGTTATAATCATTTCTTCTCATCACTCATTAAGATATAAATGATTAACACGATTAACTATAGTAAATTAAATGAGCTTTATACGCTTATTACAGACTTTTCATTAAACAAAAAACTGAAAGGCTAATTATAGCATTCCTGCGATTATCTGATTGTAATATTTGTATTGTTCCCCAAGCTGAAAATGTCACTAAAAAACACCAGAAGCCATTGAGTGGAACATAACAGACCAGCTGAACCCCATTCTAAAAATTTAACACACTTCATATATGTATTTTAAATTGTCCACTGTTTCCCTGTACAGTTACTTATTAATCAGGTATTTAAGTAATATAGTTTATGCAGTATATGCACAGATTGCAAGATGTAAACATTAGATGATTTCATGTACTGATTTTGCATTAGTGTTGTGATATAGTATGTATTTTGCACACCATTATTTGGTTTAAGGATATAAATAATTAAAATAAATTTAGGCACTAATAAAGTAAAAGTAAAATAGATTGAAGTAGAAATAGATGTAAGTACTTCAAGTAGGTGGCTAGGTGGCATCACTCATTAAAAATAACCTTGGCGTATAAACACAGACTTAAGTTACAGAAAAAATAAATTTGGATAAATACTTCTAATTTTGCCAACTGCATAAGTATTTGCAGAACCTCTAAAGATATTAGCCCTTACTCTTTTGATAATGTAAACAAAATTCAAGTTACTAATTTTACATGAAAATTTATACATTTTATTACAAATACCTTAATATATAAAAATTTCACTATGATGGTTAATTTGAATCACAATTTACTCTGGTCACTTAACCCAAATCCATTAATATTTGCCATAAGATGATTTTATTTTTATTCTAGTACACGACTCTCATGCATTTTTCGTTTTCTGTAATTCAATATCATGGCAGCAATTTCCATTTGACCTGATCCTTCGGTTAAATAAGTATTTAAATGTTGCTGCGCTACTCGAGCATCATTAAATATCAACCTCTCAAGACAGTCAAGTCTATTAAAGCATGGCAGATTATCATCTATATTTTGTGCCCAATCCATTGTCTGTTTAAATCTGTCGATGAATGTCTACATAAAAGCAAGAATAAAAAACAAATAATATACCTATATATTTTAATACTGGAGGTGTTATAATAAATTATAAATTTGTATTCATTATTACTTGAATTAGTGTTCTTCGGACTTCATATGCTTCTCGATGTTCTAACTGAGATATAAATTTTCCAAATAAATAGAAATGCTTACACAATTTAAATAAATCAACTACGTTCGAATCGGCCGTTAAAACATCCCTAAAAGTAAAAATAAATATTTGAATATAGCTTAAACCAAAAAATAAAAATGTAATAATACCATATATTATTATACCTGTAAATTTCGTTATATGCCTTGGGCATATCAAATTGAATTGATTTTCCTGCTAAAAACACTTGAATCATCCACAAGGGAAGTTCAATTTTTGGATCTGATTCTTCGTCGTCTTTTTCAGGGTTAATCGAATCTAAAAAATCTAAAAAAATATATGAAAACATTTTATTTTACTACTCGCCGCATTTTCCAAACTATATTATATAATACTTATCTTAAATAATGTTTTTAATTTGAACTAAAACACATTATAGCATAAAAATATAATAAAAGAATATACTTTTAATTTTATTTGAATATGAAAAAAAAAATAGTAGGTAGACACTAGTTTGAATGAATCCAAAGAAAAAGACCAATGGAAAAAAGCCTTGGGGAACCAAACTGAATTATATATCTATACAATTATCTGGTACTAATTAAAAATTAAGGAGCTGGTCTAGAAACATATGTAGTTTACTGGTATACAGGGAAGGATAGGTCAGTCGAGCATTTGAGAAAATATCAAATGTCCGCCAACAATTTGGGCTGGTAGGAGAAAATAGCTTCTCAATGCAGCATCACAATTTGTATGACAGTTAAATATTAGTATACTGTCAACAAATGTGATAAGGTCATTATTATTTATTAATATTAAAATTTTGACAATATAGCATAACTACCCAACGGTATTAGGTACAAGAGAATACCATACATTACAATAATACAAATAAAATCTTACCAACACATTCAACTTTTTTAATAAATGAACATTGAATTTTTTCTTGAGCAGCCATTATGGCGTCGATTGAGAAGTAATGTGGTTTAATATTTCTGTACATACTTGCCTATAAAAATTATTTAAAAATTATAAACAATCTATATGATATAACGATATAAAAATGGTATTATGACAAAAAAATGCAACATACCTGCCAGCTGTATTATATTCAATATTTATACAAAAAAAAATGTATTATCGTCAGTTACTTAGCGTATAAATTAACAAAAATATTTCCGATTAGTGTTTTAAATGAAATGTAACATAATAAATCGACGTGTAATTCATTTTTAAATCACTAAACCGTTAGAGTAATATGGCGTTATTCCGATTTCCTGTTGCAGATTTTTTTACCACTATTTTTTACCACTTAGGATAAATATATAATCACCTATCGGAGATAGCTCACTGCTCACGTACATTTTGCACTTTCTGATAAAAATTAATGGTACAATACCAATACTGCATATTTAGTTGCCTGTGTATTACTTATAAGGGATTTGTAACTTGCAATAGATGTATATTATTCAAAATTAATAATCTTATATCTTATTTTAAATCTATACGACTATACACACATAAAAATATGAAAGAACTCAAACAACTTAATTCTGACCAACTGTCTGATTCGTCATCGCCTAGCCGGAACCACTGACTTCTATGAGTATAGAATTTGGTCAGTATTCAGTAGTTACCTTATACAAAAAAAGTATAAAACTATAGTTTTGTTTTATAATGAGAGACCCACTAAGAAAGGTTCCAAAATTCACATACTATTAGAGAGGTCCTCAAGTCTCAACAAGTATTTTGAGATTCACGGGGGAAATTTAAACTTTTTTTGTTTATGAATGGTTGCCATTGGTTACTTGGGTAGATAAGGCATGCACGTGCTTCAGGGTGTTAGGGGGTAACCTCCCCAATCCATGGACACTTTACAAATATAATATATGTATTTACTACTTACATATAAATATAATAATTTATTGAGAATAAATCTAGTTTAGCACCCACGTCAATTTTTTTTCGGAAACCTTATGTATTACAACGAGTTAAGAACAATGTTGCCGGAAATCATTAGTTTGGAACTTTTCTGTTTTACTGAACAACCTTTCTTTTCAATTGTATTTGTTTTAACGTACCTACAGGCTACGACCCACTTTATTTAGTAAAGCATGCTGAAAATGATGAGGAAGTCTGAATTTAGTGGTCAGACACTCAGACAACTCGGACTTATTTTAAAGTTATATCTAGGTAATTTAAATTTTTGATATTTTCATATAAACCTTGCGCTCACTTGGACAATTAAAACCGAAAACATTCCTCGACTTGTTATGTAAAACCACCATGGGTGGGTGTCAGAATTATTTTTGAATCATCATTTTTAAAACGTTGATTTACCTAGGTTTCAAAAAAAAAAAAAATTTTAATATACTTCAAAAGTAAGTCCTTAAATTGAAGAATTACATAAGTTTCGATATTTTATTCAAAATAGTGAGGAGTTATAAAGATAAATATATAATAGTTATTAGAACGTTCTTAAAATGTTTCTGGAACATTCTGAGAAGTAGTGAGAACACAATCATTTTCAAATTCTGTCTTGGAGTGTTATTGATTTTAGGGTAAAAATGAGTAAAAATACGATTTAACAAATTAATTAGTTTATGTATAATATTTGTTTTGCTTCTATCACTTCTATGAATGTTATTTCAGCACATCCTGTAGTTGATAATCACTAATCAGACACAACATATGTCAAGTATAATGTATTAGAAATTATTGTAAAATAAAATAGAGCAGTGATATTCACATTTGATTTTCAACAGAAGTTTATTTTCATAAAATATTTAAATGTTCATCATTTAGTTTAATGACACTGACACATAATAAATTATAAATTCCTGAATATAGATGCTTTAATTGATAAATTGCCCCTAATAATTATAGTAAATGCAACTTAATATAAATGGTATCAACCATGAACATTTAATATTATCAACCAATTTCTTATCAATTTGTGATACTGATATCAAAATTATTGATAAAAATAATTGGTATCTTGTTTACACATATATATATATATAATTATTATATATATCTGTGCTTGCCTATAATATTATTTATTATCTATTTATTACTTATCCATGATATAATAATTATCATAAATTAAATAATTAATAATTTGTAAATGCTTAATTGCTAAAGGCTAAACTGTATATTTTATTTTTACTATAGAGTCTTATACTATATAGTATTTAAAATGTTAAATATTTTACTGTCATATTATATTTATTTAGTATTTGCTATTTAGGAAGTTATTACTTAATTATACTGTTTATAGTTTTAACTTACTTTGAGGTACTTGTATTTAATATTATTTAAATACTTAGATGTCTTGTGGACTTGTTACAAAAGTATAAAGTTGTACAGACAAGAAATATAAATATCATTCATTGGGCATTAAATTAATATATTTATTTAATTAATTAGTTTACTACAAACAAGGACAATGACTTCAATATTACAAAAAGTGTTGGATATTCCCAGTGTACTTTCTCATTTATTAGAGGTTGATAATAAAGGTAGGTTTTGCGAGTAACTAATAGACATTTTTTCCATAATATGCACTTGTACTAGTGTACTTAACCTTTTACTAACCTATTTATGTTTGAAATAGATATTACCAATTGCAAAATTTTGGGACAGGAACAAAATGGAGAATTTATCCTCTGTTGGAACTTGAGAGGTCAAGGAGGATCTTGTACTGCAGTAGGATTGTTTTTTTACACCATCAAAAAAATACAAGTGAATATTTATTAGATTATATAACTGTAGTGGTGTACCAAGTACTGGTGTAACATTTTTTTGACCAAGCAATTTTTCTGAAATGCCTTTTTTGATATTTATCAATTATCATTTATTACATCTTCCTACCACAGGTTAACATTGTTTTATAATTTTAAGACAATTTTATAATATGCAAGATATAATAATACAAGTAGGTAGGTCTGCCCAAAAAACTTTATGTATAAAGCATTTAAAACCGATATATGACTGTCAACCAACCAATTCCCTGTAACACGCAATTTAACATTTTGAGATTCACCATGAAACAAAAATTTGCCATAACTTTTGCATAGAGTGTTGACCATTACACTGTATCAAAAAGACGTCACAAATTAAAATTAAACTTGAAAAACAGGTATTTTGGAAGTGTAATATAAAATTTTGAAAGAAAATAAGTTAATAAGTAATACCTAATCTTTCTATATATCTATGTGTATGTATCTGTATGTATGTCAAGGAATTTGTTTGTTCACATATGCTTTAGGCATCAAATTTTGTTTAGTAGACCTATTTATATTATTTTGTCCAGCAGATTACAAAATTGTCGTAAAATAATATAATGTGATCCAGTGGTGTTATCTCGTGGTAGTAGCAGTAACAGAATTGAGTTAACTGGAAAATTGTACAGGTAGTATTAATAACCAATAATCCCTAATTTTTGATCAGTTAAGATCATCCTAAATTCCTCTCTCCAACAAAAAATATCTAGGATACCCAGTAGATCTCAGTATACTACTGAATACCCAAATCAAATTTTTAAATACTTTGACGTGCATTCATCTCAGTATAATTAATAAGATATTTTATTGAGTAGTAAATAATACATAAAATAGTTCTATTGTAATAAATCAAGTAATGAAATCCCTGGAAAATTGAATACTTATCTACATGATAAAAGTGTTAAAAAAAAATCTTAATTATAAAACAAATAATGTATTTTGAACTTTTTAATTTTCAGGTTTTAATTAAGTTCAAACATTTGATAAATATTGTTCAAGCTTCAATCAATTATAAAAACTCAGTTCTTGGTAATATTATTTTATTGATAGATATTAATAAATTATATTTTAAAAATTTACTTTCAGGCTATGTTACCAAAGAACCATTTGAAGACTGTGTGGAATATTATCGTGTTTTTATTATCCACCTTGATTATCCTAATTTTGAGCCAGTTGATTTGAATGTTAACAACCGTCGCCAAACCATGATTCAATTTTTATACAGGAAACGTAAACAGCCAGACAATGATCGCTTTTTAGTTTTTATTCATGAAACATGTAAGTTTTTGATTTTTAATTATTTAATACTTATAATTTTACATGAGAAAACATTCAATCAAAAAAAATCTAAATCTAACAATTGAAAAAAAATTAATATTGCTTATATTTAGCTATAACACTTTATCAAGTGGAGGAAACTGATAACGTAAAGGTGAACAGTTTTCATAATAGCATGCTCAGCATTATTTTATAGTTTGTCTCTTATTTACCTTATAATTATTTAATTGAGTTTTATAATAATTTTTAGAACCATTTAAATATAAAAAAGCAAGAAAAGGTTGTGAATCAATTTTCATGGGCTCAGTGGGAGCCACAGCATCAATGTTTATTTTACATTCATTATTCTAATATGGCTAACAGTAATTCAGATGAAGCTAGTCTCTCTGCTTTACAATTTCATGATGAACCTCAACATGAAACTGTGGTATTTATTTAGTATATTTGGTGCAGTATTGTTGTTTTTAATAATAATTCTAATATTAAATAATATTCTAGTTAAATGTCCCATTAAACCTACCAAACAGAAAGAGAACAGCAGAAAATCTTTCAAATGGTTATTTTGATATTCCTGTACCATTGTGTGTTCATGACAGTATGTTAGATGTCCGTGTGTTGTCAGATGCACGAGGATTTGTTGCAGTTTGTCATTATTATTTATATCAAGTATGTACCTATATACTACGCACCACGAGAGAATGCAACAGCTCACCGACCATATTGTGTTCAGTCTGCCAAAAACCGGTCTAAAGTGCGCCACCGGCGATCACCAGAGTTAGCCGTGACATATTATATGGTGACTGGTGACCGCTGGGAGGAGGAAAAAGCAACTGCTCGAGTAAATCATTGGGATGTGCAAAGCAGTTGCATTTTCTCGTGGCGCGGAGTATAGTATTACATTTTTTAAAAACTATATTGTTATATAAGATTTTATTTTTATTTCTTACCAATATCCAATATTCATAAGATGTGTAGACGAATATTAAATGCGATTTCTATATTTTTTATATAATATTTCTAGCTTTTAAGTGATTAATTGTAAAAACCAAATTAAGTTATTTGCAAGAAACATTTTCAAAATCATAAACTTATTTTAATCTCATTATTTTTATAAGAAGAAGGAAAATAGTCTGTAGTTTTACTATTACTTCTTTTATAAAATTTTTCATAGTAGGGAACCTATACCAATTTACACAATAAATTATGATATGTAAACCACTTAGGTTGAAAATTAATATTCTTAATTTTAGGGAGTTAGTGCTCCGTTGGCCAATGATCATTTGAGAACAGTGTATTTGGCTTTTTCTGTTACTCTTCTGCACCATGGCAGTGTAGTTCATTGCAATATAGCTGGTGTACCTATGGTTCGTGCATACGAGTCTCGTCCAATATTCACTATGCAAGGAGGTAGTTTAAAATTTTTAACTTCAGAGTGTATTCAAAGTTATATCTTGTTATTGTGCTAATTTATTGAGAGTCAATTAGTTACACAAAATATTGTAAATAAAGTTTTCAGCAATTGCATGAAAATATTTAAATCTGCTAGGGCTGTTTGATTTTCATAATACATACTCTATTGTCAAAAGTATTAAATAATCGAAAATTTTGATTAATCGAAGATTTTTATCAAGAAGTGTTAGAGTGCTTGAAAATAGTTAAGGTCCTATCAAAGCGGCTACTGTCTTATGTCATAACTAAGTATCCTTAGTGACACAAATTGTAAGATCTAAAGTGGTGCCAAAAACTGAAATTGTAATATAGTGTAGATAGGTTAACAATTTTTGTGGAAGCGCCCTAATTTTGTAGTTATGCACTTATGCCCCTGTTATAAGAAATGCATTTAAAGACTAAAACTCACAGCACTTGTGTTAAAATAAAAATAAATACTTATCTATTTATTATATATCACTAGCTGATCCCGTGCACTCCGTTGCCCGTTCAATGTATCAACTCCATATGACTCAAACTTTGTTCAATTCGTTATTTAATATTCGGTGTTTGGTGTTCAAAATTTATCTTAACTTTTCCGTTGCCCGGAATAAAAATTCTGATTTGCAGCAATACATTATCAGGTAGGCAATCTACCTGCGGTAGATCTCGAATCCCGTGCTGTTTGTATGTAAGTGTTTGATTTAACTCTAAAGTATCAAAGTTATACCAAGTTTGTCGTTTTTACTTAATTTCACCTACGGTAGATTAATATAATCAATTTATACAAGATCCTATCCTAACCTAACCGTACTAAAATCCGATGAATAAAAAAAACAAATTTAACCCTTTGTAAATTAACCTATCTTCTTCCCAGAGGTCTAATATACCCACAAACATTAATTTATATATATAAAAATCTCGTGTGATATATATATATATATCTAACTATTTAAAATTTCATCAAGATCGGTCCAGTAGTTTCGGAGTTCATCCTGGACAAACATTGTGACACGAGATTTTTATATATATAAGATAATAGTTAGTTATAGACATATAGTTGGAAAGTTATTTTATAATCAATGCTAATACTAATTAATTACATTTTCAACAAATTGTCTTATATTATAATATGTTATGTTTATAGATTATACAATTCAACAAACAAGAGACAGTATAGAAAAAGAAACTTCTTTTCTTTTTAGTACATATTAGAGATAACTTTCTATACTATAGTTTTTCGATTAATTAATACATTTTACAATGTACAGTCTTATTTTGATTAATCGATGCTACAGTTGATTAATCAAAACAATCAAACAGCCCTAATTCTGCATCCTAAATATTTTGCATGGTGTGATAAGTATAATTTATTAGTGATGATAAAAATATTATTTTCCATATATACAATTTGTTTTGTTTGGTTTAGTTGAGTTTGATTGTTTAAATAATATTTTTAAATATTTATTATTAAATATTATTTATTAAATATTAAATATTATTATAATAAAATATTATTTAATATTTTTAATGATGATTTTATGCTATTAAAAACTGAAATATTTGGTATTTCTTCAATAAATAAAAATTGAAAACAGACCTTTAAGTTCTACCTAAACTTGATATACGATCAAAAGATGACTGGGTTACTTGATTCTTTTGAAGCACTATCTCTATGACTCTATGTCTCTATGTAATAAAGTGTCTATGAAATTTTATTTTTTTTTTTAAATACTGTTAAAAAGTTAAAGACGATAGTACAAAAAAAGGTAAAATAGTTTTTAATTTGTAGATACCATATTAAGCTATTAAAAAAGTTACAGTAGATTAAATATTTACTGTGCATATTATCAAATTAATTTGTTTTTATCGTTTTAACTTATTTTGGGGTTAAACCGATTTTATAATAAATATAATTAAACTATAAATTTGTATTATGTTGTTAAATAAATAAATAGTTTTTTCTTTTATTATAGATCAACATTTATTGGTTCACTTTCCTAACATGTGTACATTACTTCTGGATGTTGGCCCTGATCATGAACCAAATTGCCATATTGTCATACCGTGTGCAGACGAAAACAGAAGTTGGAAGAGTACAATTGCCACAACAATTGGGTCTGCGGGTACAGTGGTAGATTTATCTACAATGGCTGTATTTGAAACAAAAATCACTAAACGCCACTTAATTGAAGCGTTTAAACAACCAGATGCTGTACTTGCCAATCAACAAGCCATATTGCACTATTTTATTGTACATAGGCGAGACATGGATGTTGTTAACCAAGTAATGTTATTTATGTTTAACTCTAAAACTGAAGTCATAATAATTATCAACTATTTAAAATTTACGTAGCTTTTAAATTCGGTTGTGGACAATGGTTTAAATATTAACTGTTCAAAGTTGCTGCAAGAAATATTAGTGGGAAGTGCTTTTGCCCAAGTCAAGCGAAATTTACTGTCTGACGCTGTAAGCCTAGCTAGATATTTACCTATTACAATATCTAAACACAATATACCACTAGAAATTAAGGTAATTACATCTTTAAATACAATTGTTTACATTGATAGTTATTTTCTAAATGATACTTTTTCTTCAAGAGTGATTCAATGTGATTGTGTGTTTGCAATATTTTATGCATTTATTGTATTCATTAAGTTTATTTTTATCTATTTATCTGTTACTTTTCTTTTCTCTAGAATTCAAAAGAATATTATTAATATGTATTTATAATATAGGTGAATGGATACACACTTGCTCTTTCTCAAGAAATGTTAGAAAACCCTAGGGTCATGTTGTTGTCTCCTCGACAGAGATTGATACCATTTCGCGATGACTTGTGGACAAGATTATGGGAGCTCTTACCTGGTGGATCTATTGTAGAAGATAATGCTACTTCGAGACTAGAGATTCCTCGTTTTTCAAACACAACTGTTGCAGTCAAACTTAATATATCATTAGTGTGTTATCAGGTAATATAAAATGTGGTTAAATGTACTAAAGTAATTAAAAAAACGATCATTAACTTTTATTATGTATATTTTTCAGCCCGAAGTTCTTTCTCGATGTAGCACACCTCTGTCACCTGGAGGATCAATGCTTGCTAACAGCATTGCCAACATTGCAATATCAGATCTATCACACTCGTTTCAATCATCATCGGTGCAATTACCGTTTGTGGAAACCGACACTTCAGCAGCCAGTAAACAAGAACATGTCATCTCTGTTGTGAGCTAAACTAAACTATAGCAAATAATAATTTATTTTTAGTATAATATAACTTGATTTTGTGTTCTTACAGAACCTCCGGGAACTGAGCATGCATCTACTGAAACAAAGTTCCATGCGTTCTAACAAACTTCGTAGCCGGTCCATGTCTGAACCTAATGCCATGCATGTGCATGCTGTGGCCACCAAATATGCATCATCTCAGTTAGAGATCTCAAGGTCACTGTGTGCTCATCTAACTTTGGCCGCTGGTGTAGATGCAAGATTACATAAGCAAATCGGTTTCCAACTCATGTACGCTAATACCCTGGTTGAAATATGTATATATTTTTTAAAGTTTATTTCAACCATGGCTAATACTAGTAGTAAATAATAGATACATAATTATTACTCTGGCGAGGAGTTATTTAAATTTTTTTTATACTAAAGAATGATCATGTGACAATAAAAACTTCTGTTTTTCAATCGCCTTCCCCCCCCCCCCCCCTTTCACTTTTAATGATTTAGCAGATATTTTTTCAGAATATTGATGTATCTAATTTGAGCGAGTAGTTTGTGTACTAAGGATTATAATTTATATGTTTATGGTAATGGATTAAGTAGCTATGGGAGACTTAGATGATTTGAAAATGTTAATAATTAGTTATTAATATTGATCTATAAATAAAAATAATTTGTAAAAATAGTCCAAGTATAATAAGAACTACATAATATAATATTACATATATTTTATATTTTTGTAAAACCAATTTTAAGGATTATTATCCTTAGTATAAACATTTTAAAAACTCAGAAACTTCAAACTACTCATATAATATCAGAAATTTGAAAATATGGTTTTATGTACTTAAAAATGCTAAAAATCAAAATTTGATTAAATGTTAAGGAGAAAGATGGGGGTTGAGCATGAAATTGCCCTGTATAAATCCGTTTCATATTTTGTAAATATAAACAAAATACTATTTTTACATTATATACAAAATAATTATTGTATTATATATATATTTTTTTGGCTTTTCAGTGACAACATTGAAGATGAACAACGCCGATCTCTGTTGATGGTGTTACAGAGACTCATACATGCTGCAGACACATTGGCTTTCCCATTGCCTCAAGGTTTCCCATCATTCATCACATACCTTGGGTATAAAGTCATGTCAGCCACAATGTTTGGTCAATATGTTCGATGCAACACATTTTTGCTGAATGTGGACGTTATGAAAAAAATACTAGCTGGTGAGTAAACATTTGATTATGATAATTATTTAACACATAAATTATGCATATTATTTAATTTTTAAGCTGCAAAAGTTGCAATAAAAACGCTTAAAAATACAATAATAGCAAAAATAAATACTTTTAAACAAAGATAATAATTATTTAAAAATAAATTATATTAAAAATTATTATTATATCTGATGAACAGTTGATACTGGTTAATTTCAAGTTGATTATATTACTAATTTACCTATTATATATTTTTAACAGATATAGTAGACAATAAAGAGGGAGTGTTGAAAAAATTAGATCTCTTACAGAGTTTACCACACTCAAGAGCTAAACGATTAATGAATCAATGGTCTCATCCTATGTCTGTCATGTTGAGAGCAAGAGAACATGCCGCCGAGATTTTAGGTGGTATGTCTATCAGGACATCCAATTACCGTCGCAATGTTAAATACCGATCAAATTCTGGTCAGTTTAGCCTTATGGTCAAGCACTCAAGCTCCATATTATCGGCAGTCATAACACATTAATATTGTTTTAATTTTTTGTACCTAGGTGTAACTTCAGCATTTCCGTCGCAACATCGTATGTCACCACTAGAAACATTTCTAGAACTCCTCACAGCTAAAGGCAAGTATAGCTTTTAAAGATTTTCCGAGTTATAGTAGTATTTTATTATTATTTCTTTTTTTTTAAGTTTAGTGAAAAAAATAACTATAGATAGTAGAAAATATTTACTACTTACACTCTTAGGGCCAGTTATATCATCTCTGATTAAAGTAAACCGAAGTTTAATTGGCCGAATTTGGCTGGTTATATAATCTGTTATCAGCTGATTAAGCGTAATCGAAGTGAAACCGTAGACGGTACAACTGGTCCTTAACAATATGATAGAATCCCTACATTTTTTTTTCATGTCATGTATTTTGTTGATATTACTTCCTTATGTATTGCCTATATTTACAGTTTGTCTATTATTTTCTATTCAACCGACATTAACAAATTAATATTATTTTAATTGTGATCCCATTGTATGCATATAATAAATTATTATTAATAACATTTAACTAATATTATTTAATTTTAATTGTATAATGTTTATACTTTATGTATTTATATTTTGTTTTTAGCTATGTTGGCTGACATTGATTACAACCTTCTCGTTGACGCTACTGTGGCATCCACAAAAGAAAATATGTTCAACTAAGAATTAAATTACATATATTTTATTTAAAAGTTGCACATAAGAATAGTCTTTTATAATCTTTGTGTATAAATTAAATTTACTATTTATATATATTTATATTGTATAGAAATACAATCTAATAATTAAATTTAACATAGAAAAAAAAAGATCATATAAATAGTACCATAATAGGAATTAAATTACATGATACCAGTCGAGTTAAATAATTGTGTATTAAAACATCGTAAATAAATTATAATAACAAAGTCGATTAAAATAAAAGTGTTTGTGTTTATAAAGTGTAAGATTTATAAGCCGAAGCCCAACCAGTCGTAGTAGTCCATTGAGGGAGCTGACTAAATAGTTTTTTCAATTCAGGTGTATATTGATGTGCTCCATGCATTCGATGCCCAGATAATCCAACTTCAATTTGAGGCCCCACATGAGTTTTTGGAACCTACATAAAAATCAATATTAGTTGTGCAATCGATCTCACCGAAGCAATTATAATTTATTTTTTTTATAATAAATTACCTCAATATCGATCCAAAAGTCCCATGGAATAATATCGTTAGCACATGAATAATACACAAAATAAGTAGGACGGCCATTCCATAGTGGTCCTTTGAGAGGTTCACCACTACTGAAACTCCAATCTTTCAGCTTGATACCATCGTATAAAGATAACGTAAAAGTTATATGATCAGGACCTGTACATCAGGAAAACATTATTTTTATTTAATATTATATTAAATATTCTATAAAATTAAAATTAATTAATACATACCAATGGCAGAGAACGAGAGCCTCTGGACATTATTTAGTCTGTAATCCCTATATGTTAAATTAAGACTCAATGGTATTTCAACATCTAATGGTTTTGTATCAATCCAATGAGTTTTCCTAAAGCATTCAACAGTTTAAATTATTTATACATGCAAAATTTACAAACAGTTAACAAACCATATAAATGTTATAACTGGTATAAAGTATGGTAGTCCACAGTACAATTCTTTGTTACATTCATCCTGGGTTATTTGACGGGCATTCATCAATTCAGGTGCATGCCTGACAACTGAGTGTGGACTATTCACATCCAGATTTACAATCCACAATCCATTTTGATGATCCCTCAATGAACCGTTGTAGTTGTAAAAACTGCGTTCGACATGCTGAAAATAATAATATATCAAATTGCATTTACCATAGTAATTAGTAACCAATTAAATAAATTAAAAAAATTACTGCTATCATAAATCGTTGAGGTGCCAAATTATCAGGATCGCCAGAATACGGAAATCCGAGTGGTGTAAATACTAAAACTAGAAATGAAACTAATAACACAACTGCTAACGAACTAAACACAGTGTATGCTTTTTGAAGTAGTAACACCAACGGATTCTGAACAAAAAGATAAATATGTATCTAGAGTTATCACTTGTGCTTTGAGCTTTCCATAACATAACTTACATAAAAACTGAATACAAGAGTGAACATAGCTGATGTTATGAGTGACATGACTGATTCAGCATGATTTCCAGATCCTGATCGACCCATGATGGGGACAACCAGGAGAAGAGCCGCTTGTATCATGTAAGCAGATAACATGAATGGTACAAGCATACAGCCCCAATGTAACCACAATACTTTATAGCCTAATTATTAAAAAAATCATTTTTAATTTCTGAAAAATATTTGCAATTAAAAACCACGTTACCGTAATTATTTTTCAGTATGGTGTTGTGTAATACAATACTGATTGTGTTGCAAGTAACAAAGAGGGCAACTGCAAATCCTGATCTAATACGCAGTAACACACATAACATAAGAATCATAATGTACAGCAATTGATTGCCGTCACGAGAAATGCAGTACATTAAGGACTGCGGGTAATGGGTTCCTTTTTTACCCTGTGAACATAACCAATCAGTGACTTAAAGTATTTAATCAAATATTTTTTTCAATATTCTTACCCATAGGAATTTTCTACCAAATAAAACCAACAGAACCATTGGAACTAAAATAGTTGGAGTAATATATAAAAATAACAGCCATGCTGGTTGAGCGAACCAACTCAAACAGCGGTCAAGCATCACAACAGTCAGTGACAATACGGCTATCGTGACTAGAGTAGCTAACCATATTAACACAATTAAGCTTGAGCACTTAAAACACGATTTAAAATAATCTTTAACATTAAAACCTAAACAAAAAAAAGATTCATATTAAACAAAATATATGTGACTACATCCAACATATTTTAAATATTAAAGGTATTTAAAGTTTTTACCTGTAACATGAGTATGACTAGCATTGTACAAAATTACTAATAGAGAAATAATAATAACACTAATATTGATTATATCAGATAGCACTTCACTCCAATGAACAATAAATATACCCAAAAAATCAAAAAAAACCTAAAAATAATTAAGAAATTAATATAAATATTTATAAAAATCAATAAATAATAAATTGTTTACTAAATTTCCTGTGCTGTACTTTTCAACATCTGATATTTGTACAGAGTTCACTAGTTTCAAAATTAAAGGTAACATATTATCTCCAGTCCTTTGAAATGTACCAAGAGGAATTTTATCTACTGTGTCTGACTTAGTATGGTAAACATATCCATTAGCTGACCAAGCAAAATCGAGACCTTAAAAAAAAAAAAAAAACTAAAAGTAAAAATATTATTGTTCAATAATTAAGCCATCATACCAGAAACACGACCAAAGTCACGAAATATTCTATAATCAGTATCGCCTGGTATGATGCCGCTTTGAAATATTTCTTGAGCCATAGAAGAGGCCAAAGGATAGGGCACAGCATCCGAATAGGCCTAAAATTAAAAAACCGTACTTAATTCAATAAATTTAACCGATCTTGAATTTCAAGTTATACTTCTAAAAGCCATGGATGATTAGGGCCAACTTGAAACAGTATTTCTTTACCACCGGCACCACAAGCTTCCATATTGATGAATGCACGTATACTAGAAGCCCATTGATGTTGAGTAATGAATCCGTGCGATGCCTGCATCATATTTTCTTCGGCCCCATTGAAAAGAAATATTATGTTATTTTTTAAAGGAATTTTAAGACGTGATATTACACGTAATAATTCTAACATAATGGCACAACTAGCACCATCATCGCTTGCCCCTATAAAATAAAATTATTTATAAAAATTAAAAAATTAAAAAATGTATTTTATATTACCAGGGCTGTCCACGACTGAGTCAAAATGGCAATTAATCAGTAAACTGTGACGAGAAGTTTGAATGGGACCAATTTTAACAACAATGTTTTGTACATTTCTATATACATTAGTCATGCCATCGAGAAATTGCAATGAAAATGCTCCACTAACCCTTTGTAGATCCCATTCAACTTTGTGTGCAGAATCAGCTTGTTTAATAATTGTCTTAATTTCATCTAATAATAACTGCACTGCTAAAATTTCATTTTCTTTGCTTCCTACGGGCCTAGGTCCCATTGATGTTAATTTAACTAAATGATTTTTGGCCCTTTCAGCAACAAATCGGTCTGGATGATTGTGTTCATTAGATATTGTCACAGGTTCAGGTAAACTTTTTTCTAGTATAGCTAAAACTGTATAAACAACAACCGATATAACAATACATAATAAAAAATGATGTGGTCCTGCAGGTGATCGTATTCCTTTAGAGTTGTTCTCATATTTGAATGCTGTATCTTTCACATGTTTTGGTAAAATATCATACTGTTTTGACGATTTTGTTCGGAAACGTAATTTTGAATTAAAATTAGAAAATGGTTCATTCTAAACAAAAAATCCAATAAATTATTAACGTTATATATTATACTCCAATTTTAACAATGAAAAAACGCTTCATTACATTGGCACGAATCATGATTAGAAAATCCTTTGTTACTCAGTAATCTTTGGCTCCATTAATTCAATAAATCCCAGAATGCAAGGATTGCTTATACAGATTTGATGAGCTAAATGTTTTTGAATATTGAGAGGAAGTGTTCCTTGGTAACCATCCTGATATAAATTAAATATAAAACAGAATTCAACAATGTTATAATATTATAAGTTAATAATGTATTACTTAAATAGAATTTATTTGCATGCTTGATTAAGTCTTAAAGTCCCTAAACATTTTAAGGAATCAACATTGCTTGTTTATAAAAAACTTTTTATACTCATGAGATTTCAATGCATTAATATAAAATACTTCATTAAAATAACCAACAATAAACCAAAGAAATAATTTATTTTAAAAACAGTCCCATAATAATATAATGATGAATTACAATTTTTTTTTATAGCTTTAGTACAAATAAAACAAGATAAATACCTAATAAATACTTATTTTAATAAAGTGCTTTGTTCGACAAATACAAAGAGTAAAAAATATACAATGAATATAATCAAGAATGAAACAATGAAGATGAAAAATTGTAATTAATCAGTGAAACGTAAAATTCAATATTTAAAGATCTTAATTATATTAAGTATTAATGTATATAATATATTATTAATCGACGCTTACCCGAGTAATAGTTAAATAAATTATTTTTTTTATAGGAATCGTTTCACCGCACGTAAGTCAGTCTTAGAGATTTCTATACTGACAGCTGACGACGTCTGCTGATTATATCTGATAAATGATTGAAATTCGAAAATTGCCTATTAGCATTTGCTTTGTGACTTATGCATTAGTTATGTAAAGGATTCCGTAATATTAAACAAATAACAATGCGTTATCGTCGCAACTACAACCGTGCTATCAATTCAAAATAATAATAATATCATAGTATCTTATCAACCAACGCACAACAATAATAATTACTCCATGAAGACTAGAACAATAATATTCATATATTCATAATAATTTATAGGTAGGCTTCACGAATTACAATAACGATTGTGCTATGATCAGCAGAAAAACGATTCCAAATATATACTCAATACAATAAACTCCAAGTTCCAAAGTGTATATTCTAGATAAGTACTTATAAGACATAAGTAATATTATATTAAGTGAGTAGTGACTAGTGAGTACAACACTGGCTTGAGACAATATCGTGCAAATGTAAAATAATGCGTACGTGATTTTGCTTCGATTGTACCGTTGATTATTAATACTTTATAATCAAATATCAATGACCGTACCTAATTATTAAGAGTAAAGGCCAAATCCGGTTACGAGTTTACACTTAACGACACAGCGATTAGCAATAGGCATTGCACACAGTCAACACTGAACACACACTTATAAATAAACTATAGCAACAATTTAATATTGTCGTAGAAGTCGTTTGAAGTATAATAGGTACACGTACACCTACCTAACTAACCATAATTATCTATACAAATAAAAAAGTATTGTATCATTCTAACGAAGTAAATTACCGCCGGTAATGTAAATGCAATAATAATAATTATTATCAGTGCAGTTAAATGTTTTATTTGATTTAATTTTAGAGCAAAAATTAGAATAGGTAGGTCGTAGGTACCTGCCTTACAATATCAGCTGAACACTTCAAATGTCAAAACGATAATAACGATCAAAAATCAAAATCCACTAACAAACAATAACACAATACATTTTGATTTTAGACTTATGAATTCAGCCATCACTACAGTTAATCTATTCCGTGTCACTGCTATGGTACGTACTATACCCTCGACTACCTGTATACCTATAGTAAGTATAATACTATAATAGCGTATAGTTGTGCAGAATGGTTGCCGGACATAATGGACAATAATATTATTAAAATATTATAATTTTACACGTTTTACAACCGATCATAATCTTTGTGTTGACATTGAAAGAACCTGCTGCACTGCTGTCCAAACATGCGTATTTATAGGATTTTACCAATTCGACCTTCTTGTGGTAGAGAAGGGGGGGGGGGTAAACAGTAAAATTAAAAACCGCAGAAATCGTTCTGCTGTGTTGTAGGTTTTGACGAGTGTACCTCTCGTCATTGAGTCTGAGTAAGTCACTGTAATGAATGTTTCAAATTTAGATAAACCATTATTGCGGCATTGCTTAATACCTAAACTGTCCTTAGCGAAGACTGTGACTCATTCTCCATTTATTTCTATGGATAATTTGGAATTTTTTTTTTAATTGTTAGCAATAACAGGCCCGTATTTATGGGGTGGACATATTTTGGTGGGAAATTCCTCAGATGAAATTTGGAGGGCGGTAAATTTGTATACGTTTTTTGTATGTTTAAATATAATATAACGTAATAACAGTTTTTTTTTTAAATTATTGAATTGTCAATCTGTAGAGGGGAATTTAAAAATGATGTATCATACATTTATACCTATATATCATTGTTATTTACGTGGCAGGAAAGTAAAAAAAATGAATACATTTTGAATAATACCATTATATTATTATTATATACCTATTTAGACTAACTTAATTAGGTTCCTATATAATAAACACCTATATTAAAACATACATGCAGTAACAGATGCAGATATCCTAAAGTAGGTAGGTACCAAAATATGCCATAAAAAAATTGTAGATTGTACTATTTTTGTCATAATATTATGAAAACCATTCTTTTTTTTTTTTAAAACATGTTAACATTTTTTGTTTACCTTGATGCCATTAATAGTATTTAGTACTCGTTAGCTCCCAGTCTTGACGCCTTATTTTTTATAATTTAATACAATTCGATGCTTTTAAAAATCTATATTTTTAGTATATGAAAGGCGTCATGATAGATTTTTTGAAATTGTCCTAGAATTTATTTTGACGTCCTGTATAACCCATAGGCTGTTCAAGTTATCAGTTTGTCTGCTCATATTTTCTAAAATCTTGAACATTAATTAACAGTTTAATTATTTTTTGACTAACCAAATTCGTTAGGAAAATTGATTGTTTTTAATTTTGATTTAAGTATTAAAATATTCAATTTAGTCATTATATTATTTAATTATTATATACCTACCTACGGTTTATATAAAATACTAATAAGTTTTTATTTATATGACTACAGGAATGACTAATGAGTATAATATTATTCTAAATGACGATCAAAAACCTAATGATCTTTACGAAATCGTCTTATTTGTTGTGTTTATTTAGTGTAACTATTAATTAAAAACTATTAATTGTAAACAAATATTTATTATTTAATTGCATTCGAAAGTTTTGTTTAGTCATTACTCATTACCATAGTTATTACTACAGTATGTCAGTAATATTATATAAAGAAATGTCCGAGTTCGACGGACGGTCGCCTTGTAGTGGGGTGATAACAAACGATAGTAGTATAGTACCTACACGGCTAAACGATAGCACATTAGTACCTAGTCGTATGTAGTATGTACTATGTACAATGTACTCATTGTATTCAATTAATTGCGGGTGGTTCTAATGATTATTAATATAATTAGAGTACCCACCTACCTATCATAGTACCTATACATACCTCTAGTTTTGAAACGTTTGAAATACTCTTGACCCTATATTATAAATTATACATTATAATGTTATACATTGGGCCATTGGGGTTTAACCAGTGACGTATTGCTCAAAATATTCGTAGGTGTTCGCCTTTTTTACGCAGATAGGTGACAATGGTAGAAACCTAAAAATTAAGTTAAAAAAAATATATTTCCTTTCGACCCTTAATATGACTATCAGATTCAGTACAAGTACCTTACCAGTTACCTACCTAACCAATACTTTTGGTAATATATAAGTCAATATACTAACGTAGATACCTCAGAACAGTGTAAACATAGGTTCTTGATATACTTAATTAGGCCCATTGCCCATATAGCTCAAAATTAATCTAAATATGATGACAATTTCATTGTGTATACCTATAATAAATACTAAATAATTATATATAGGTACCTGCGTCACAGTGAAAAATTTCTAGTCCCTAGGCACGAATAATATTTTCAAATTTCAACGAAATAACTTCAACCATTATTTTTCGTTTGAATATCTATAATTTTATCAAAAATTTAATTTTATATTATGTGCTATTATATATATTATGCAATTTTTAGGTTACTGTATGAACAACTTTTGAGGAACCTAGTATTAAATATTCAAATATGAACTAGGTACCTAAGTACCTAATTGAAAATTATTTAGATTTTTCACTACAAATAATTTACAAATTTACGTAATTTTGTGAAAATTTTAACTTATCGTTAAGATATATGGTACAGGCGTAGATTCTCCAACCCCCGTCGGCCGTATCAAAATGTATTACCTATTTAATTAATTTAAATTTAATATTTTGTGTTATCCCATTGTTATATTATTTAGTCACAATCACAAAACTTCGTCTGTTATTTTTATAACATAAATTTATAAGTTGTTGATAACAATATTATTATATTGAAGATTGGACTTTGTTATAAGATTTATAGGTAACTACTACAATACTACATGTCTTATCATTTAAATTTGTAAATAATATTTTATTGTGAAATTATAAAAAATTATTTGATAAGAAAAGGGTAATTTTTAATTGTAAATAATTCATAAAGACATAATTGAATGCATTCAATGCAGTTTATGAAAAAAAAAAATATTCATTATAATTAATATAAGGAATTATTATATGTATATATATAAATACATATGTAAATATACTAAATATATATATATATATACTCGTATTTACCAGTAGATAAATAGTAAATATGAATACATATTTATAATCCCCATCCCCGTTAATAATGTAAGCTGGATCCGTGCCTGATATGGTACCTATATAGTAAATTTTAATAATACAGTACCTAATTAAAGTAGTACAAGATAACTATATTAATGGGTGACTGTCCAAAGTTGCGTCCCAATATGTACCTTTTTAATGTAAATTTCGTCCCGAGTATTTTTTGAGTATATGTAAATTGCGTTCCGTGTATTTTTGTGTATGGGTATTTTTATTTACAAACAATTGTACATAACAGGTACATAAAATTGTCAATTTTAAATCAACAATTAGAAACACATTATCATTTAACAGCTATCGCACTACATTTATCGTATTTTAGATAAATAATTATCTACCACAATGCGTGATCCATCATTCCACCTTGATCTATATATTTAGCATATAAAGTCACAAACATATATATTATATTTATGTGTCAATGGATCTTCGCAGGAAAATAATCGTGATCCGTGCATGTTCTCATTTACACCAGATTTTTTAATGCTTTATTAGTTATCACTTTTTATAAAACTTATAGCTATAGGTATACAACAAATAATTATAGGGTATAATTGACGATTAGTAATAAATTATATGTGTATAAACTATTATTTAAAAAAAAAACAATATATTATACTATAATATTAATATAATATAGGTGGGGTTACTTTATGTAAAATTAATATTTTATCCTTGATAGATTATAATACTTATATTTCAACTTTCAAGTACCAAACATAAGAGTATTCATTCAATGTAGGCAGAAGGCATGTGCCTACATAATAGGCAGAAAGCAAGAGTATGCACTAAGATTACATATTTTTAGGTAAGAAAAATACGTATTTGCTTTTTATCAAAGCTGAAACCTTTAATAATAATATATTTAGATATAATACCTATCGTTTATAATAAAATGGTCTACTACAAAATGTAATGATTCTTCTTTTAAACTTCAATAATATTTTGATTGAAACAATAACTATTATAATATTTGTCTATGATTGATGATGATAATTTAAACAGTAGGTATGATTTAAAATAGTTAATGATTAAAATTTAAAATTAATATTTTGCATTTACTGCAGTTTACAATTGTAAATAATAATTATTATGTGTAACCTTCGTAGTTTGGAAAGTGACACCTTTGTCAATTGCTATTCTAAATTGGCGTATTGTATTTGTCTAATAGATTTAAATGATTTAATTAAATAGATTACTTTTAAGTATATCAAAAGACCTAAAGAATTAAAAAAAATTTTAAAATAAGCAGTGCAATTTTCATTAGAATGTATTCATGTGCATAATTTAAAATAATATAGGTATTAGAATTCGCACATAAATCATCTGCTAAGGTTTAATTGAATACGGCAGGTATAGCAAAGTAAATGATAAGAACATGGATCAAAAATCTTTATTCCTATTTCCTGCAAAGATCTATTCGTGGATCTTGTGGGCTACCGGTCACCTCATTAAAATTCAATAGGTTACCAGACAGTAAAAAAAAGAAATAGGTAAATAGGTTACGTGCATGGTTATCTAGACCGGTTATGTAGTCAACCGTGGTTCGCGGTCGGTGGTCGTATGGTTTTTAAAATCAGTTGACTCTTATTGACACGATATATTTACCTCCGAAAACATGAATTTTTAATGCATCGATCACACTAACAAAAATGGTGACAGTTCAAAAACTATAATATTCACTATAGGTATAAAAAAGTTTTTGTACACGCAGCAATGTAGCATATTATTAATATAAAAGTTATACAATTATAATAATTGAGTGGCATGGCGCACATCCCGCCGCCGCAGTGGTCGCCCTTGGTCAAAATGTACGATAATAGCGACGCATCACTTCCTGCGGGCTACGAACAACGCTAAACCTATTGTCTAGTAATAAATAATAATCACGATATAAATTATTCGTATACTGTATATATTTATTTTGATTTCATACGGCTGCTTAAACAAATTTATATAGTATATATAGATATAGTCGATATAGATATAATATATATTATATAGTTATTTTAGTACACGACGACCAGTGGCGTCGGAGAAGGGGGGAAATTGACCCCTCAGATGTAATCCAAGGGGGGCAAAAGTATACTTAGCCCCCCTGCTACATTAAAATTAAAGGATATGCAATTGTATATTACGTTTAATTTATACGTTTTTGTATTCAAAATTGGTCTCATTTTCATGAATGTATGAGAATGTGCGTAATAATATTATTACTATAATAATAATTATCGATTTTTTATTTATATATTGTTACTTTATAATATAACTTAAAAACTAAAGTAAATATGTTTTATGTTTTGTTTCAATATATATAAATGTATAAATACATTTATATAATTCTTATATTATAATATACTACCTATATCAACATTAAATGAATAAAATATTAAGAAAGGTTTTCTGTTATAAATAACAAATAAATATATAATAGTTGTTATAATAATAGATGTTTTGCCCCCCCCCCCCTCATGAAAAATGGTTCTGCGCCACTGACGACGACGATGAAAATTTTCTAATTATTAAATGTTTGAATATATTATGTTTATTCATAGTAGCCACTAGCCAATAGATACCTAACAGCCAACTGGCAACTACCTAAGTCTTAAAGTCAAATTTTTTTTTATCATAATAACAACTCAACAGCAAAGACAATTAGTTGACTTATAATTTAGGAGCCTCATCTATTAGTCTTTGATTGGTTATGCAATTTAAAACGACCACATTATCATTTATTGAATGCGCTAAACGTTCAATATAACATTTTTATTTTTTAATACTGAAAATAAAAAATATTTTGACTTATTTCTAGTTTTTTTTTTTATAATTATCAATTTATTTGTTGGGTAAAAAAGCGAGAAAATGTAATACAAAGTGCCTGATATATTGTTACAATAGCAGTTGAAAAATATTAAAAATACATAGGCACACATTTTTTTTATGAACATTTAAAGATTGAATTTTGACAACATTTATCAAATTTAAAATTTAAAAATGATTTTGTAGTTCAAAATGTATAAATTGTTCAACTTTTATAGCTAATGATTGAAAATTTAAGACTATAGGTTTTACGTGAATAGGTAAATAAATTACTTTATTTACGATAATATCATCAAATATACTTAGTAATATTATATCATATAGGTTGACCGTCTTCGCTCAGAATCGTTTTTCGTATACAATGCGGTATTATTCTATCATTGAATTCAAATGTAACACCATCGATTACAGTGACCCCCTTGTAACCTACTGTACAGCAGATTTTTGTTTTAAATTTTCAATATTTAGCTATAAAGCTAGAACATTTAATACATTTTTAACAACAAAATAATTTTTAAATTTTAAAAATGTTGTCAAAATTTGAATTTTAAATGCTTATAAAAAGAATTGGAAACTGAAAATGTCCGTAAACCGCTCAAAAGAAGTCAAAGTATTTTGAAAATTGTATCGTGTATAGAAAATGCTAATATAAATATTCAGTGAAAATTTCATATATCAACAGTCTTTTGTTTTAGTTACACAAAAAACCAAAATCGATTTTTGAATTGCTTTTCCCTGCATTTTTGAAAGCTATTGGAAATTTAAAATGTTGACCTCCCAAAAGCACCAACTATATTCACTTTTCCATCGAACAAGATACTGTGCAAGAAAATCGAAGCCGTGTTATTACTGCCCGAAACGGCGATGAAACACAAAAATAAAAATATAATAAAAAAAACACACATCATTTAAAATCAATACATTCATCGTTTTGCTCAGAATCTAAAAAAAAAAAAAATCTTGCATATAAATTTTTAATATTTTTAAGCTGTTATTGTAACAATAATATAGTGAGAAGCCTTGTATTAACGTAAGAAGCTTTTTGACCCAACGAATACAATTTCATTAAGTATAGAAAATGATAAAATAAATATAATAGGTATGTTGTAAATTTTAAGTATCTACCATTATTTGTTTTTAAATTACAACAAAATAAGAAAATCGCATAAGAAATCGAGTGAATATCCAATATTGTAAAAATTTGTACTTCAAACGCTCATACAAATTTAATTTGACTTTCCAGTAGACATTTTTTTATTGATAAATGTAGAGAAACTTATGAGGGACCTTGTATTAAAATGTCATATCTTAGATATAAAAATAATAATTTTTATGAATTTCTAACTCAAAATAATTGGCAGTTTCGTGATTTTTACAAATTATGTCAAAATTCAAACTTCAGAATCATAAAAAACTTTTTTTTGTTTACTTATAAATACCACTAACAAAGTAACAAGAACTTACGAGGTTAAAATAAATGAATAATAATCGAACATTTCATATACCTGTAAATGGTTCCACAACAAAATATCCCAAAACCAAAATATTCAATGACAGAATATCCCGCGTAAATATTTATTCAAAATTTATTATTTAACCTTCATTATAAAAGTTGCGATTAGATTAGAAGTACCTAATAATAGCACTTTACCTATCTAAATTCATTGTCTGTTATTCGTTATTTTGTTAATGGTATAGTGTGTCGTTTGACGTTTTATATCATTACCTACAGGCTACAATGCGTGTCGTGAGTTATTAGCTATAATAGTCTTAAATTATATTATTAATTATTTAACTGTTTTATAATTTTGAAATAAAAAAATCTTAAAATTTATCCAAAGCAAAAAAAAGCAATAAATTATACTAATAGTCGAAGGCTATCCATTCAGTGAGCCTACACCGAAAGAGTGAAGAAAGATAAATATTTCAAATATTTATTTAAACTTTTTTCAATTGTTTTTTTTTTGTGTTCTATAAATGTAAATAATAAATGTATTGTATAAACATTTATGCAACTTTTATAAAAAAGGTTAACATTTTTAATTATTATTTACGCGGGATATTTTGTCATGGAATATTTTTGCGGGGGATATTTTGGTTTCGGTATATTTTTTCGGGGATATTTTGACGTGTCCCCCTATAAATAGCTCAACATGAGTCAAAATATTTTGAAAATTTGACGGTGTATAGGAAATAAAATCATAAATATTCAGTGAAATGTCCATGTATGTCTATGGTAATTTTTTAGAGTAAGGTACCAAAAACCAAAAATAATTTTTTTCTCGGTGCTTTTGAAAATCACCGGGAATTTAAAATTTTGAACTTCCGAATGCACCAACTAGATTCACTTTCCCGCTGGAAAAAATACCGAATTTGAAAATCGAAGTATTATTTCGATTACTTATCGTGTACACAGACACAAAAAAAAATCATCATCGTAAAATCCAAACATTCATCGCTCCGATCAGAATTTAAATGTTATTCATTGGATATGCGTCAGTGTAACGCAAGCATCTGTAAATGATATAAAAAACAAAAATTAAAAAGTATTGATTATCCTGTATATGCCATATGAATGTTACTCACTTACTCATATAGGAAAACCAATAAATATCTTTGTCATTGTTCATGCTGTCGTCAATCGTCATACAGACAAAAAATCTTGCATCATTCAGTAAATATTTATGAAAAAATATCCAACATTTTAGAATTAACAAAAAACAACTCAATCTGTGTTAAGTGATGTATAGTGACATAGTGACATTGACAAAGCGTTATTATTTTATCGATAGCTCAACTGCTCAACTCAATATAATTATATATAATCTAACCGAAAATTAAATTTAAAATTTAAAAAAATAAACAAATTTAAATAGTTATGTAACAATAATTATTTATTTATTATAAGTATTTTAAAAATACTTTATCTTAAATTCATGAAAGTGTTACTATTATAGTCAACCTAGAAAAAAAAACATGATTGTTTAAAATACTATAATAATAATTTACATATAGTATTTTTACCATTGATCATATAAATACATAAATATTATATATAATCAATGATATTAAAGATTTCTAAAATAAAAAAGGTACCTACCTACACAACAACAAATAATATATAAATAACAAAATATTCAAAATAATATGTACCTGCCTTCGTTGAGAAAAATTTAACTTGAAACTCCAATACCGAGATATGTTGGTCGATTTGACTATTTGTGTATAGTTTGGTTTTGGCATGTCTTAAATATAAATCTAGGTAAAATAGATAGATATTTGATAGTTGCTGGTAGGTACTTAACGTAATATATATTATACCAATATGGCAACATAATAGGCGTAATGACGTACCCATAATAATTGTTAACCCATTTGAATAAATCATTTTTTTTTCAACTACAATATAAGAACACTTGTTAACAACATATGCAGATATTGCAAATAAATGTATAGGTATATATTTTAATGGTTAAAATGTAATATTTGTTTCTAACTTCTGTATGATAAAAAGAACACCAGATATTACCATACCAGTATCTAGTACAATATCAATTCGTGAAACATACTTAGGAATATATTCTATACGATTTCAAGTCATATTAATTTATATTTATGTACTTCAACATGTTTTATTATAACTTAGAATTAAAAAATCGTAACTATTAACAACTGTAGTAATTATAAAAATACGGTATTATAATTTATAATATAGGTACTTTAAAAAATAAGTTTTTATTTTAAATATCGTATTCAAATTTCAAACTTTTAAAGTTCAAAGATTATGTTTAAAAAATTAATACTGATCATCACTATTATTTTTCAATTTGGGACACGGAGTAAGTTTAATGAATTATATTTAGGTATAATTAATTATTTTAAAAAAGTTTTTAAATATATTTATAGTCAAGTATTGAAAATAGTTCATTTAAAATATAAATTATTCTATATTCATATTCTTTAAATAAACTTGTTATTTCTTTAAGTTCATTACTAATTAGTAAATGAGCTTGGGACCAGTTTTTCTTTCTTATAAAATTAACTAAGTTTTTCTCTCTTTAACGATTTTATTAAATATATATATCAATAGACTTTAATATAATGCCTGGAAAGTGTTATGTAGAACTTCGATATAAATTATAATTATTTATGTGGGTACATACATTTCAAATACCACTCCTCGTTCGTCGTTATATCTCAAAAACTACAAACCGTACGAACTTGAAATTTGGAATAGTGGTTTCTCTAATGATCAAGACAAGAAAGAATTTTCTGAAATTAACACTTTTTTTTTAATAATGATTGCTATTTATTGAAGATTATAATAGTAATAGTAATAGTAGGTAATTAGTAAAGTTATTATTTATTAATTTTTTTTATTGTAAATAAATGGTTGCCATTGGTTACTATTGGGCAGATCAAGTACAGGTTGTCGCGCTTATGGCCTCTAAAATAACTGTATCTTAAAACCAAATGTATGTGTGTATAGTTTATATTATATAGGTATTCTACTCAGTTAAATTTGACGAAAATTTTAGAGATGTCCGCGGAAATGTTTAGAGAGTAAACTGTTTAAACCACGTTAAAAAATTACCTAATATTTAATTCAATCCTTGACTTATATAGTTATATGATGGTTACACATCTAGGTCAAATTATTTCACAAAGCTATAGGTACACTGACGTCAATTTGTCTGTGATTGGGGTACACTAAAACTGAGATGGGTCATGGGTAGGTACACTCAAACCGAGATACATGTATCTATATAGCGTATATAGACAATAATATAAGATTTGTCACAAAAAAACTGCACACGAAAATATGTAACTAAATATATAATTTCCAGCTGGAAGGTTTCATACGACAACACAGATATAGGTTTATCTTCTTTTAGATAATGAATGAGAGCTCATCTGTAAGATTTTGAATTTGAGTTTGAATTTTAAGACTATCGGTGGAAGCTTTATACAGAAATAATCATCGACACCGATTAGTTTTATTAGTGATGCACAATGCACGTACATCTTTGTATAGTTTAGTAGTGAGCACGCCCCTCACGGAGATAAAAGGGAGCTGAGGTTTGAAAACATCGTCGGAGCTATCTTTATTTTGTACTTTATTTTGGTTCGTTGACGAGATTAGACCATGGTCCAATTCTGGAGGCTCATCATTTTCAGATTAATTAAGTTGATTTGATCGATTTGTTTTTTTTTATTACTTTATTGCAATTTCGTGTGAATCGGATAGCTTGAAGTTTACGTTTATGAGGAGGTAGATAGAATTCTTTTATTTTTAACCAGATGAGGATGAAACACATTTTATCCATTTAGATACGTAATTACTAATTACCTACACTGTGATTACGACGTGATGACTGTAGTCTGTAATCTTAATATAAATAATTGTACACGTACTTATAGTAACAGTGGCGCAACCAGAAGGGGTGGATCCTCCTCCCTGGCTAATGTCATAGTATTTATTTTTATTTTTTTTAAGATTCCCCGACATGGTCATCAAAACGTATTGATTTCTTATTTATTAAGTAATTGTGTTTATTCAGTTAAACATAGCAAATAAGCTGATAATAACAGTAGACTACAGATTGTGAATAATGTAACTCTAAACTAAAAGCACTTTCGCTAATAATTATTTAACTCGTTATCGCCAAATGCCAACGAGTGCAGTGTGCAGTGTGCACTATTAATTATAGAAACAACGAGAGCGCGCGGATACACGTGTCGTGTGTATCAGCCGAAGAAAATTGTTAAAATGATTATTGATTATATCACGGATTATATGAAAATCTGTGATTATATTATAGGTAGACAGGTAGGTCTATTTATATAATTTATTATGTGTGTGTAGACTAAACACATATTTTATAATATGTATACAAGTATACTATATAATGGAAATATTGCTATATATTATACTATTATAGTAGTATAGTATACTGTAATACGATAATTCGTAAACTTACTTATTAGTAGTTATCTATAGTTATAACTATGTTGTTTTTGCAAATTATTCATATTTTTGTTTTTGTTTTTATTCATAGGTACATAGTACATAATATTACAAGTCGCAACAATCCGGTATAAATATATAGGTATTTATTTGTGAAGTAGGTATATTATAATTTATAACATTTAATAATAATATTAATATAGTATTTAGTAGGTACTATTGGTACTTACACAGTTACAACACAGTACACTACTTACTATTTATATAGAAGTACCTATCATTGTAATATTCTATAGAATTTAAATAAGGCATATAGACAAGGCCAGATTTAAACTGTTGCCACCTATTTACTTTTTCAAATACCTACCTACTTAATACTTGACATAACGCTATTGCAATAGTATAATCGTTTTAAACTTGTAAATACTTGCAAGTTACATTGGATTTGATTGGACAACAGTTCTTTTTTACTTATATAAATATTGTACGACATAATATATTTCTTCAGTCTTAGCAATAAGCCAATAAGTAATAACTTAATAAATAGAATATAGATATATGTGTATATTATTCAATATTGACTGTTAGTATTATATATTTTCTAAAATGATTTAATAACAATTATATGGTGCTTAATGAATAATGGCCATAAAACAAAGCGATTTAAAAGCATTTCCATATACGTATATATTATACGTTTTTCACAACGGAATTTCCATTAACCATAGGTACCTATACCTATTGACCTATTATAGAGAATGTAGTTTCAGTATGAGGGGTTGAGTTTTTTGAATGAAGGGTGAAGGAATCACTAATCATCTCACATTCTCACCCTAGCTATTAATTATAGGTTATAGCATTTAGTATGATGGGTTGTATACATATAATATCAAAGAAACGGAAATTTAAACATTACACGTGATAACACCGATATAGGTACGCATTTGAACGGAACAACACCATGCATGACAAAATATGATGTACCTATGCCAATTACCAACATATACCAATACCACCTACGTTGGACATCGAGATGGCGGAAGATTGCAGCTACTGCAGTTGCAGCATGACAGCGGGCGACAGCTACTGCAGTTGCGATCGATCGATCGTTTACGTGCTCGATTTGGCGACTCCGCGGTTCGAAATCGGTGTCCGACAATCACCGCCGACGGACGGCGGCGAACTGTCGTCGAAGAGGCAAAGTCGTGCGTACAGATCGATGATGACCGCGGTCGGAGAAACGGACGTGGTCGCCAATTCCGCGGCTCGGAAACGATTTGCGGCCAGCGCGGAAGCGTTGCATCGCTCGCCGGCGGACCATCACTGCGGGCAAGCCCCCCCAGCCCCGCAGGAGCAGAACAGTCGCAGTGAGGTAGTTCCGTCGGCCGACCGAGACTCCTGCAGCGCTACCGATGGTCCCGACTTGCAGGCGACCGATCAGCAAGCACACGACTCGCAGACGACCGATCCGCAAGCTCCTGACTTGCGTCCTAACGAGTTTCAGATTACCGATCAGCTGCAAAAGTACAACTTTTGCGCAACCTATGACCCTCACGTTGCTAATTACTATGCTAACGACTTCTTCGCGGTCATCACGCCGAATGCTAGTGACGACTTTGACGCGGTGGACTTGACAGGAGACGACTACTACCGCCAGAGATCCGTTGACTTTGGTGGCTGGGAAGAACGTGCGCCCGCTGACTCAGCGCAGGCTCGATCTCTGGAAAACGGGACGTGGGGGACCAGGGTGCAGGCTGCAGGAGATGGCCAGAAGGAGAAAGGTTCGCTATGGACGAGGTTCAAAAAGTACGTAAGTCACGGACTGTGCTGTCAACAACATTAGATATAGAAATTAGAAGAGGTATCCGACAAATAAATTTCTCTATGCCACGAAAAATAAAAAAATCTACGCAGGATGAACTCAAATTATTTTATTACATAATCACCATTCTTTTCATTACATTTTTGGTAACGCAAAGGTACGGTTTCCCGGCAGCGTCAAATATGCAGAATTTAGATTTCTTACATTATTAACATTAACGTGAGCGGGGGGCTTTTATCCTACAAAACTAAAAAAGGAGTGGTCTTTACAGACTTTGGGGGCCTAAGCCCCTAAGCCCTTCAAGCCACCCCGCCGTTTTCCGTCAACGAGTTATGCAGTGGAACAGACCTATGTCCAGACCGATAGTGACGGTTAGACGCTGCAGGGAAAACGCACATAGGGCCGAAATAGTTTTCAGTTTGAATCCTCAAGAGTTTCGGTAAATTAAGTGTAATTTTTGCAGAACCAGTCGGTACCAGTACAATTGTAACAATTTTCATCTCAGGAAAAATTTAAATTAATGTAGTAAAAGTTAGTTGTTAGCAAAAATTTATGAAGAAGATCGGCGATTATATAGAAACATAGTTTATATTCTACATGTAGGTAGATGTGTCGTAAATATTAATTTCAGTTTTCAATATGTAGTAGAGGGGATGGGGGGCAAAAGTTTTTACTAGGCCATATTAACTGTAGAAAAACCATTCGGAATCCAATTTTCATCTTACATAGTTTATAATTACTACAAATACGTGGGGAGCTAATTAGCTAAATAAATATAGTTGGTACAGGTACTATTACCCAGGTACTATACCCTCCCCTCAATGGTATCATTTTAGATTTTTCTAGAGTCGTCGAACTAATTTAACTTCAATATTAAACGTAGGTAGGTACTAGGCAACTGCTAAAATAATATAACTAAAAAAGTGAAAAATATTAAATATTGAGTGGGGGGGCACTTAAACAGCCAATTTTAGAAATAGATTTTCTCAATAGTAATTTAGGATAACACGCCATTTAGTAAACGTGGAGCAGTGAAGTGGTGAACAATGCATTTGATGATATGTTATGTAAGAACTAAAAAACTAAATCCGAGAAGAAATTGGCAATACTGCTTAAGAAAATCTGATGAACATCGTGACGTATTAATTTTTAAAAAATAAATGGCATGTTATGTACTTTACTTTGTTTTGATCTTAAATCATATACTATAGCTAGTATATGATCTAAGAATTTAATAATATTAATAATTCATTTGCATTATTCTTTTTATTTTAAAGTTAAACTTGGAAAATCGGCAGTTTAAATGATCCACCCTGTACGATCAGAGCCATAGACCTATAAACTATGAACTCAGCCTTAGTCTATAATCACTGATCAGAGCGGGTTTATCAAAAATCACGGATATAGGTATTTAAGAATGGTTGTTTTGTTTTTAGAACTTTTTCTGTGTTAGTTGGTTGAACTGGCGTCGGAATGAAATAAAATTATAATTTATAGGTGATTTAGTGATTATCATATTGTTGTTATTGTAGGTAGGTCATAAAATATCATAATATTGTATAACCATAATAGTAATAATATAATCATATCCACATCTTTCCGTTCCACAGAAGAATATTATACAATAATAGCTTGCACTTAAAAGTACATGCCTACCTTATAGATATAAATATAATAATATGTTCCTTAATCGGCTTAATTCTTCATAGTTCACAGTTCCATACAATAAATACATACTACCTACTTATTAGCTATTAATAATAACTTATTATATATACCTACGCAAGTGTATATACTATATATTTTATAATTTATTCCAACTAAAAAACTACCAATTAATTATTATTATAACAATAATTTCTCAATGGCCAATGCCTATAGAATTTAATACTTAAACAAAACGTCAAAATTATTATAATAGTTATGTTTTTTTGCCAACAGCCAGTACAATGGGTGATGTGCTGTTAAACACCCCCCCCCCCCCACCAACACAAAAAAATTTCGCTAACTATTTTATAAAACCATATTATTTTATTATTCTGATTCAGATTATGAAATTAAGAATGCCAATGTTGTAATTGGGTACATTGTACATAATTGTTAATTGAAATGTAAATATAGGCTATATTATATAATAACACTTATGCGTAATTTATTCATTTGTTAACAAGGCTTGGTCCTCCAAAATATATAATATACTCAGATAAAAAGTAAAACAAATAGTTATGATGTCATAATGACTTAATTATAACAATAAAACCACACACACATATAAACCCATGGGCATAACTTACTGTCATTAACTGGGATTTAAAATATTTAGTAATAGTGAAATTAATAAATATATATTTACTTAACAAGTGCGGAGTCCTGTATACAACTTAGCTCATTGAGAAACAGCACATTTTGATGAACATTAGAAAATTTTGTAAGGTAGAAAGAGACATCCATAGGGTGCTAGAAATACCTTTTAAATGTCTGAGCCTCCTTAGTCTACTAGCAGTTACGCACTTAAATAAAGATTGACAATGTTGAATGTATACAAACAGTCTTTGCATACTATTCACATTTTGTAAAAGTTAAGTTAAACATTCTAATAACAGCATTGAGATTGAGGTGACACAAAATAACAAATCAATTGATATTGGTTATAAATGTTTTATTACAACTAATTACTAATGTTGTATACAAATATTTTTTTTTCTACACAAGTAGAATTATTTATAGATAGATATAATATTAATTTATGTAGGCACAATTTTAAAATTATGATGTAAATGTGATATTTATATAGTTGTATACATAATAAGTAGGTTATATCAAGTTAGGTATTATTATAAAAGCATAATAATAATTCGTGTCGATTTAAAATTCTTGATTAATTATATTTTTGGTAGTAATAAAAACTAAACATACAATGTACCTATTGGTATTACTTTTATGTTTGTGTACGATTGGCTTGACTGTACAAACAATTTGTAAAAACTTTTTACATCAAAATATAAGCGTTATAATAAAATATAGTTCAACTACAAATAAATTGTGGAATAATTAAGAAAACTATAGTCGTTATTAAGTAATAAAAAGTACTTCTATAAAAATATGATCAAATTCAATCCAACTTTCACATTATTTTTATATTATTTCAAAATATGAATGTAATATAAATCCAGTCTTTTAAAAAAATGTTTGTAAAATTGTGAATTATAAATTATTTTAATCATTGTAGATTGTTAAAAGTTACATGATATAAGACAATATTTAGCTTTATACTATATAAAAAAAACATTCTAGATTTAAATACACATTCTGATTGAAAATCATTATATCAGTTATTGATTAAATATAAAAGTTTGTTAAGTTTAAAAAAAAAACAACTATTGAACTCAAATAAGAACATTGAATTAATAAGAATTTCTTATACACAACCTTAGTGAGATTATTCAACGATACGGTAGTATCAGATTATACAGTAATTTCAACTTAGTTCATATAATATTCAAAAGGAAAATATTAAAAATAAAATTATAGCAGAACACGTGTCATATTATAATAATTAAATTACAAGTTATTTAGACATTAAGATATACATTTTAAGATCATACAACTTTTGTGTTGAATACAAAACAAAATACATTTTAATTCGATACTGAATTACTATTACTATTAGTATAAACATTAATCTTAGTCTTTATGTAAATATACACAAAAATAGTGTTCATTTAAAACCAAAATTAATTTTGACAGTTAATCACATGTAAAACATCACAATTCAGTTAATACGTATTTGGTATTTCAGTATTTGACAAATAATGTTTAGAAAAGGAACCAACAAAATAAACCAAATAAGGCAGAAAACAAATAATATCAAAACAAATTTATAGCCTTGCGATTTTTATTTCTTTCATATAAATCGTCAAAACTCAGGAACAACGAAAAAAAACTAAAACTAATTATTACATATTAAATAAAACAATTAAGAATATTTAAATTATGGTATACATTTGAAATTTGAAAAAAAAAAATTATAATTTTAATGAATCAAAAATTAACCTGAGAAAAAAATAGTTTATTGAAATATACAAAAATAATCCTATTTTTTTTTCAAAATATTTATTTTATAATTGACTCATATATTTTATGATTAAAATCATAAACATTTATACAAAATATTGTGCTGATATATTCTTTTAAGGCAAACACATGAAGTCTTATTTTTATGCTTATATATGAAAAGTAATTCTAACCATAATCAGTTCAAAACTAGGTAACTTAATATTTAAGATAATAATATTCTTTTGATAGCCAGACTATAAAAGTCGAAAATTTAAAGATAAGAATAAAAGAAAAAAATTTAGTCATTCACAAACCTTCGTTACTCAGTTGATGGCACAAATAAATATAATATTAATAATAACATGCTTTGGCTTTTTATAAGAACAGCTATTGTTATTGTGATGTGTGAATTAACAATTTACTTCAGTCGATTTTAATGGTTGCATTCCTGAAATAATTAAATAAATTCAAATTAATAGAAATATAAACAAAATACCAACAATTATAGTCACAAAAGGTTAACATTTTCACTGCTACACTATTAATTATGCTCTGCAACCTGTGCATGCTACGTAATATAAAATATTTCCGACATAGATATATTTTAATTTTAAAATCTCTTATATAAGTTTAAAATAATGCGACCCAGGGTTTCTTAAAATTGTACGGTTACATGTCCTGGACGTTATAGTTTGCCTGGACAGTGAAAGCAAATGTTTTTTTCTTGAACTACTAGAATAAAACCTCATAGTATGATTGTATGGTTTGGTCAATATCTATTGTCTATATCGTTTATATAAATCCCCAACAAATTATTTATTAAAATACTCATAATTAATATTAGAATTTACCTATAACAACTTAATTATTATTTTATTGGTAACAGTTTTATCTAATTTTATTAACATAGAGTTACCAACAAATATTGAAGAAATATGGGTTTCCTGCAAAAATAGTATTTTTTTCTTCTAGTTATTTATAGTGACTTGATGAATTGTTAGAAAGAATTTAAAAACCCAATGCTGGGTTCAATGATAATATTAAAGCAAAGTAAATATAACTTTAAAAAATATATTATAACATAGGTAATTCAAAGTTTTTATATGAATGAGATACATATAATAGAACACAGATAAAATTTTTGACCCCGTATTTATGATGTTTAAACTCAACAAATATATAATGTACAAACCCATGAATTGTGGATAAACAGGATAAGCTCCTGGAGGCAAATGATGAGTAACTTCTTTTTTTGGTATATTTTGTTCTTCGGATTCATTGGGCAAAGAAACGGCAGCAACCATATTTGCATTATCATTTGAATCTTCTATTTAAAACAAAGTCAAAAGTTTAAAATACAATAGCTTAATTGTATACTAATCTATAGATTAATGAAATCAATAGTGTAAAATGTATTATTTTTAAACAAGTTTTAACTTTACAATACATTTATTAGTCATATATCAATAAAATGGAGTATTAATATACAAATTAAACATCTTTGATTATGAATTTCAAATTGGTAAGTGTATTATATTATAATATCATGTAGTGAAGATGGAAATGTTTAAGTTCTGCAAACTTCTTAATTAATTATTACACAGATTGTTTACTTAGTATTATACCTTTATTTTAATTAATAAATATTAAATGTAATAAGATAAAGATAAGTTTAATGTAAAAAAAATGTAAATTAAAGGAAATTCTATAAAAATATTTTTTATTTATTAGCTTATATTATCAGCATAAGTTCAGTACAGGTTCAAAAATAAATTGAGTTCAATTTACCACTATGCTTTAATAATTAAAGATGTACAATTGATTTATGAATCAGTTATTATTAATAATAATAATTTATTATGATATAATAAACTTCACAGAAATATGTGGGTATAATTGTATAAATAGAAATGATCGTCAAAATTAAAAACCCTAAATTTATATAACTTTTGAACTTGGAAGTTAAATAAATTGTTGTGGATTATCTTGCAAGCAATATTAAGAAAACAAATTGATAATGCTTTAAATTTTGAAGATTTGAGAAACAGAACTATTTGAATTTAATATTTTAGTGTTCAATTTTAGGTACTGAGCGGAGTGATGAGTGTATTGGTTTTACAATGATGTGTAGTGTTTTTTTATTTGTGTCTGTTATCAGTGATGAATCATCACCTTTTAGGATAATTAGTAAAAATGCTTAGATTTTTTTCAACGGCATCTTTTTTGATAGAAAAGTGAATCTAGTTGGTACTTTAGGGTTCAAAAAAAAAAAAAATTGATTTTGGTTTTTGTAAAATAATTTTAAAATAAATAAAATAGCAAACATTTAGAAATAGTGATACTGATAAACATATTTTACTATTAATTATTAAAGTATGAAAGATATTTTATGCCATTAAGCAAACAATATAAATATGAATATTTTATCTTTTAGTTTTTTTCAAGTGACAAAGACAAACTATTGTTCTAATCAATATGCTGGTAAATTTATTATAATCCTAGTATTGGTACTGATTTCTTTATCATTTAGTGGATAAAAATAATATAAAATTTAATTAAATATTTACACAGGTAGATTAAAATATTTTTCTAGAAAATAATTTATCAGTGATATCCTTTACAAATATATACTTATATTATGTTTAGTATGAAATAAATAAATAATGTAATATACATATATACACACATATATATATTCACATTTACCAATTTATATTATATTAGTACAATATAAAAATAATTCTATGACTATATTATGTAAATATACATGTAATAGTATAATATATATCATTGATTCATAACATTGTAATTTAACGTTGAATAAACTATCATAGTTAAAACAGATAACCATGTTGTATAAACATAATATAGAATGTATACACTTGTGTTGCATAGCATATATAAATCATATTAGGTACTAAATCATATATACTATATTCAGTATGGTGAGGGAATGCGCAGACTCTGCATTCAATACATTACTGACGGCTGAAACCCCATTTTCCCTTCTAATGAACCAAACTATCCTAAAATCGGCAACTATTGACAGTGCTAACAATGCTGGGTGTTGCGCAAAACTAACCAATTTTTGTCGGGTCACGTTGCGTTCTTTCACAGGACAGAGTATATGGGTATAATACTTCTTGGTGAAAGTGGACACACTACATAACTAATTTTAAGCTCATACTCATAAAGAGCATGAAAGAAATTCAATTTGTAATATCATTGATTATATTCTTTAAGTTAATTAATCATTTAAGGGGACGCCTACACCTGCATATGTCTGCATGTGTTGTTTCTGTCTTATAAATGTAAAATATAGCAAAAACAACCGAGAAGGCTAGTCATAACTAATTAACAAAATTTTCACCACATAAAAAGGAGAACTTTGGCTGTGAAACTTCATTTTATTTTTTCTATATCAGAACTACAAAAAGTCATTCAAGTTTGAAAAACAAAAAATAAAAATTATATTTCAGAGATAATGTTCTAAACTATATTTTATATCAAATTGGAGTCTTGAGTATCACTACAGCCTGAGTGGTTTTATCCAGCTGAAAACAGTTTTTGCTAAGTTGTACATTTTTAAGACGGAGACAACACATGCGGGTGTAGTGTCTTCTTAATTATTATTAGATTATTTAAGAATTATTATATCTTTAAGGGTATCATAAGGATTTTATGATATTAAATTATTAACAGTTAAGTAATAGATATCAACAAATAATGAGGTAATAAAACATATTTAAACTTATACATTAATTCTATTTTCTGCGATATAAGTCTTAAATAATCTTAGAGAAATATATTCCAGCAACATCAGACATGCCACAGTATACAGGGTCAAACGGATAATTAGATATTACATTACTAAAATGTATAAAAAAATTTAATTTAATATTTCAAGATCCAGTTTGTATAGCTTTATTATGGCGTTTAGTAACTTGATTAAGCTTTTATAGTTAAAATCAGTATTTTCAAATGTGCCTTTATCTTGCAAATATTTATATTAAACTTAGGGATGCAGCATTGTATATAAATACTTTAGCCAATACAATTGATACAAAACGGTAACACCTTTTTTCTTTTTGGTTTAAATGTTTCTTTATCTCTCAGAAGTCAGAAGTTACTGTGCAAGTGAGAACGATTGTTTCTCTCTCCATTAATTTGGCATAAAAGTATACGTTTAGTGAAGATAGGAATGCCATATCCATATGTTTAATATTAATGGTTGCGAATTACAGCAGATGAGTCACAAGTGAATCATACAATAATATACAACCAAAACAATAATATGAAATGGAATTTCAACCTATACAGTAATTCCTAAATAAATGCTATTCAGTAAATAGTTTATCAACTATATCTTGTTGTTTCAATATTTATAAATGTAATTGATATTTTTGAGGATAAAATAAATATAATTTACATGAAACATAATAGGTATATCGTATATGTGTTCTCGATTGTCTTGTTGTGTCAGTTGGTTATTTGTTGAAAAATGTCATCCATATAAAATGTGTTGTTAATAACGATGTAGGCTTGTACTTACATCACTTACACCTTACTTAAACTAGAATATTTTATGGATATACATACTATAAATCGGGCGACGACGGCTCATGATGCAATAACATGGAATACAGATACAAACAACACAACATGCCAATATCAGACCAACAATTATCAACAGAACTATTAGCAGGTCTGGCATGAATTTTAGAATTCTAAAAAATAAAAAATGAATAGTTACATTTGTTTATAAAATTTTAGTTTTTGTTGAATGTCTGACATGGTATAATTCTCAAGCAGCGACTGGTCTCAACATACTGATTGCAGACCAGTAGTCGAAAGCTAGGTATTCTATAGCAGAGCAGTCACAGCTTGGAAACTATACCTTAATACAAATATTTTATAGAATAATTATTTACAAATGACGTAAATGGTCGGCACCATTGCAGCAATCGACGCTATCAAACTTATCGTAGCAACAAAATTTTGCATCTTTATCCGATTCAGATGAAGGGCAAGTCATTAGACGTTCTCTTGTAATAGTTCCATTATACGTTTTCTTTACTGTACAGTTTTCACCTAAAAACAGTTGTAAAGATTTTTATTTGATTCATAATAATACATGACGTGCTGAAGCCGAAGATCATAAGTTCGAAAACTACTTACTCTGAACTAATGTGACCAATATTATTAGATACGCGACTGACACAATCCTTTTCACAGCGTTCATAATGAAGACGGCGAGTGCAAAGGTTAACACTAATTGTGTATTTTGATAATTAATTCGTTCGAGCTAGATAACTAATGATGGTTATTAGTTATTTAGACATATTATAAGAACAACAAAAAACATTCATGTCTCATTAAAAAAACACTAATAATAATGGCAATTACGAGCTACAATGGAATACAAGACAGAACCGTGACGATCATTTGGGCACACTGACTGCTGAAGTGACGAACGCGATGCATAAACATACAATAAAGATTAAATAAACCTATCCAGTTCCAGTATTCACTGATGCCTGCTATATACGTATATATAGCACCTACCTATTGTAATCTGTATTCTGTGATTAATGTGTTGTATTATTATGTTTGCGGTTTGCCGTTTGTGTATTCGGAGTTTGGACTGTTTTATGTGATATTTTGTGGGCGGAGAAAAAAAAGGGGTGATGAAACGCAAAGAGGTTGTACGTGCGATAAATACGATTCTCTTTGAAAGTTATTTTGATCCTGTGATAAGATGTTTCAACATTTTTTCACGATGATACCAGAATATGACAGAAACGCCCGGGGCGGACGTCACGGCTACCTTGAAAAGTCGAATACTATAGGATAATAAATTATACTTGATTATCGGTTATTATTTGCCACAGTTTGATTTTCGATTTTTAAAGTATTAGAATAGTTTCAGTATACTGAAAGCCAATATACTTTATACTCACAATATAGTTAGCAATAAGCGATTTAACACTTCTGCTGAATACTCAGTTTTTGAAGGAGTCAACCTCAAAGGTGATATCAGTTTAGTTGGAGTTTGGATATCCACAAAATATTCATCGCGACACGAGTTTTATTCTACACAATATTCAATATGAATTTGAAATTCTGTGCCAATCTATCATTCATGTACCAAGAAACAAATTGTCTTTTGGAGAGATACAGTTTGGCGGCTAAATCGGGATTTACATCTGTTGAATGCGCATTTCCATACTCGGATACTTTGGAAAAAGTAGTGCAAGCAAAAAAAAATGCCAATGTACAACAAATTTTGATAAACGCACCTAGAGGCGAAGCCCATGAACTAGGTTTTGCAGCGATTCCAAGTATGGAGGATAGTTTTCGTTCATCTATTGACTTGGCTGTATCTTATGCAAATGCGCTGAACTGTTCCAAGATTCATGTTATGGCAGGCATAGTTGTTCAACCAACAAAAGTCAATCATGAGGCTTATGAAAATAATTTAACTTATGCTGCACAAATCTTTGAAACTAAAGGCATTATGGGTTTAATTGAGCCAATTAATAAATATTCTGCTCCAGGGTATTATTTAAATACATATGAACGAGCAATTGATGTTCTGAACAAAATAAATAGCCCTAATTTGAAGCTACAGTTAGATATATTCCATTTACAACAGATCAAAGGAGACCTAACAAATAACATTAAGAGTTTGTTACCTCATGTAGGACATATTCAATTAGCTCAAGTTCCTGCACGTAACGAACCGAGTACATCAGGTGAAATAGATTATAATTATATTTTTCAACTATTAGAAGAACTTAACTACAGTGAATGGATTGGTTTAGAATATAACCCTAAAGGTGATACGGACAAAGGATTATCGTGGCTAAGGGATATAAAAAGAACAGTAACATTTTGATGAGAAATATTTAAAAAAAGTACATTACAACTTACAAGCATTTAAAAAAATAAATTAATAATACAGTTTAATTTATTCTATAATCCAGAGCATATTTACTCCAGTCTTTCCAAGGTTGACACTCTCCAACAAACCATTTTCAGTCGTTTTGATGTGATGCAGGAACAATAAAACTGTATAAAAAAAATTATTACGACCCTGAAACAATGAAAAATGTATAGAATTTCCATTTTTTTACTTTTTATATTAAACATTGTTGAAAACTTGTGTAACCAAATCAATTATTAAGCTCAAACTAATGAATATTCATAATATATTATGCTAATAAAATGCTTTACCTTTGGAAAGTTGTGTGTTTCTTTACCAATTTTTAAACTGTAATGAGGAGGAATATTTGATTGTTGAAAAATGACTACTTGCTTGTTATCAGATTTCAATTTTTCTGGATATTTTATCAGATGTTGAACAGAAAATGGGTTTTTTCCCTTAAGACGTGTTAATGGAGATAACTGAGAATCTAAGTATGTAGCTAGTAAATGCATTACTAACTAAAAACAAATAAAATAGTTTTATAGTACTAAAGTACCTTAACCAATTTTAATCACATATTTGTATAAAATAAATAGTCCTTACAACTGCGTCAGATGGTAATTCACTATTCCATTCTTTTCCTTTAAATGTTCCACCAGAATTCCATCGATACTCGGTTAAACAAGAACCTTTAGCCAGTTCTAAAACAACAATTAAATAATAAAGATTATACTCTTGATTACAATTTATTATTAAATTATTTGAGTACTTATGGGAAGGTTCAACCCCCCTAAAAATCATTTGGAAATATCCAATTGTTTAATTTATTCACATAATGAAGAATAACTATATAATATACCTTAAGAGGCAGGCAGCGTCCCTAAGGAGGAAGGGCGATTGGGGTGATCAACCCCCCAATAAGTCATGAGATGTTCTGTTTTTACTAATAGATACATTTTATAAATTTGGTAAATTGTTAAAAATGGTATTCAGGACTAATATTTTTTTGCCCCCCGTCAGCGCAGTATTTGTTTTCTCTCTTTGACTCACACACAACATAACAACTTTTACATTCACAATAATGATTATAATCATAATATAATTTCTAAAATTAAAGTGAAATTACCTCTTATAAAGTTTAAAGATAAGATTATTATCTAGGCCATCTCATAGGAGTTTTATTATATTTTAATTTTAAAGCGAGTTAAGAGTATCTTAAGATGTACAAACAATTTACAATTTTAAAATAATTCGCTTTAAAATTAAAATATAAAAATATGCCCATGAGGTGCCCTAGATCATAATCTTATATTTAAATTTCATAAGATATAATTTTTTCACTCTAATTTTAGAAATTAACATGCTTATAATCATTATTGTGAACTTATAATTTTCTATGTTGTGCATGGGTAAGAGAGAGAAAACAAATAGTGTGCTAACCTCTTCTTAAAAGGACATTACACAGGCATTTGTCGTCTGCATGTAACATAACAAATTTAATCTCAGAAGATCAAATAAAAGTTTAACAAACGATAAAATGGAATTTTTTTTGAGGAAACACAATAACACAAATATTACCATTATTATTTATTCGTTTACCTCTTATACGTTGAACTACATATTCTTGATTTTGAGATACTTCGAAATATGGAATAATATACAGTAAACTAGGTATAGTTTGAGCGACCTGTATTGTATGTGCAGTTTTTTTTAGTCTTTCTAAACCAACATTTCCTATTGATACATCTACAAATCCTTGGTTGTATAAAGCTTGATCAACATTTTCAATTTCTTTCACCAATCGAGAAATAATTGTTTGTGAAATCCACTAAGAAAATCAAATATTTCATAAAAACTTATAACAATTAATGTGAAGTAAAAATTCAACTTACGGTTCTCAAACTAACTGACCATCTTTCAACTTTATTATTGTCGACTTTAAATTTACGCCATACTTCTGAAGCCATAGCTACAGTAGAAGTACTATCATTAAGTTCAGATTTTGATTGTTCAGCTATTATAAAAAAAAAATTGATGATTAAACCTCAAAAGAAACTGTATTTTCCAACTTACGTGATGATGCTACTTGGTATATAGAATTTTGAAGCATTGAGGAAATAGATGTGTTCGAGCAACCGGAACGTTCCCACAAAGACATGCTTCGTTGTTCAGAATCGCGTTCTAGAGGTACAATTTAATTAATATATATTTATATATTATTTTCAGGAAATATCGAATAATAATCTTGAAATATTTGTAATTTAATTCTATATTTTTAAAAAAATGTATTATTGTTGGAAATTTTTAGGCTTGTTTCATATGGGCGCATAACAATTTATATTGCTTAAGATTGAAGACGTCATAGTGTCATGAGTGTAATTAAATAATATAAATGTAAGCACCCAACATATGACAGTATATAAATTAAAAACAAAAGTTACAATATTGACTGATTCTCATTAAGTCACGCTTTATAATAAAATATTACCAGTGAAAGAAAAGCTATTTTTATTGTCATAGTCTTTAAGGTATTGTTCTAAGGCAGATATATCTTCTATAGTTTCATCATTCGTACTAGTCATATACTTAGTTGCACTTCTATTTTGTTTCTCTGGTCCAAAGTTGTCTATAAATATTAAAAAATTAAAGTAATTTGATAATTAGTAATTTAAAATTTATATTGTTCCAATAAATATTCAAAAAAATATTTAATATTAGATGCAAGACTATAAATTGTTATAAAGAACAATATTGTGAAATTGCTTTGGTTGGGAGGGGGGAGGGTTGATGTGAGGGTTCTTAGTGAAATATAGTAATGAGCCACAAATGTAAAAAGTATATTTTAATTATACTACAATATTTACAAGACAATATGCATTTTAAAATATCAGAAATAGTTATTATTTTTCATTTTAAATTTATTCAACATAATATTAAAATGTACTTTTTAACAATATTCGTTTCTATAAAATTAAAGATATTAATATGGATCATTAACAAATCATTAAAATTATATTATTTGTTTGTTCTTTAAATAATAACTTACCAGGTGAAACGTGGAACTGTTGGTTGTTCCATTTGTTCGATATCCAGTTAATTGGTGTACTTGTGGTTGCAGGAGGCGTTAATACACTTGATGAAGTATCTGGTGATTTTACTTTTATATAAGCTAAAATAAACAAGAGCATATGTTTTAAATAGTGTATCATGTAATTTCAATTATATACATACAGTTGGATAAGCCAAGTGTCTGGAAGTGTTCCGGTGCTAAGTGTAAGGTACTAGTGGTTATCCATAATTTTGTAAGGGACAATACATGATATAAAAGACTTAACAATACAACTATTGATGATACTGATTCAACAAATCTCCACCACGGAGTATACCAAGAATATGGCAAGGCCAATCTAGAAAAAAAGTTTTTCAATTATATATTGTTATCTTTAAGAAAAATAAATTAATATTAGTATTTACGTTGTTACTCTTTTGGACTGAAAAACATATTACGTTTTAAAAACACAAAAATAATGAGCAATTTAGTTATTATAATGTATAAAATAATAACTTACAAATCATAAGTCAGCATAGACAATACTAGGACATTTACAGTACCCCAAATAAAATGTTGCTTCATTCGATTAACAGTAATCGTTAACTGAATGGCGTCTTTCACTAAATCTTTATTGAATGATTTTTTTGATTGGAATTCTGGTGGAGTCCTATTTAATAAATTATATGAATGTATAACAATACAACAATGAATTTTTAAGTATGTACATACCTCATGATTAAAATTCCTTTTACAATTTTTAGGCACTTTATCAATAAATAATATTTGTATAATATAATTCACGGATTATAAATGATTAAAAATTTTAAAAAGTATAGCTAATTTCGAAGAAATAAATTGTATTTACACAAATAATAATGCAAGTTAATAATGAATTATTTTCACTAGTCATACACTCGGTGAAAAATTAAAGAAAAGACGAAAAATTCAAAAAAGTAAAATCCGCATGTTTTCGGTTGTCGCGATATCAATACATTATCCATAGATAAGTTTAGTATAATCTATTATACAATTTATACCTATATATAGATCATAATATTATTTCTATTTCTCATATTAAAATCACAGTTTATTAAAATTGAAACTTGAAAGTAAGTTAGAAAAGTTAGATACCTATTACTTAGAATTATAATTATTAACGTATTTGAGAATCTCAAAAACCAAAACGATGATAATTTATTATTCCGTTTCTTACTTCAGCATATTATACTATGACGTCATTAGTACGATTCTCTATCAATACTATATTTAGCGTATTCTATATTATCATTATTATCTCGTTTAATATTGTTATTGTTGTTGTTGTCAGTTATCGTTAATCGTTATAGTGTAAATATGTTGTACAACTTGTAAGTTAATGAACATTTAAAATAATATATTAATGAATTAGTAAATTTGTAATTTTGTAAATTATTATACATTATATTAGTTACATACATTTTAATAATTTTAATGATTGCATATTTTTCAGTGCACAAATAAAATTCGTTTTTAAAAATATTGACTCGTACATACTTCAGCGTACCTAATTTGTATTTGATTTTTGTGATAATATATTTTTATTTTACTTAAATATGTTTATTAGTTAATAGTATGATATTTATGTTCTAATATGCCATATAAAAATAACAAGGCAGAAAAAAAAATACTCAATTGCATTTGTGAAGTCAATATTGATGGAAAAATGGCTTTAGTATCTTTGTATGATGATCTTCCTCATTTTGAGTACGACCTCACAATTGATAATGTATGTATTTTATATATTTTAAATAATATTAACCACCGTAATATAAACCAATAACATAACTCACTATCTCAGTAGGTAATATTTTTAGATAAATTATTAAGTTTCGCTCGCAAGCTAATTTCCTGCACATTTTTATCCCACGATACCATTCCCATCTTACATAACTTTATACGTGTCTAAGGTAAAAAGAGTCTAATTTTATAGACACGGAGAAGCTAAATAATTATAGTAGGTACCTACCTACCATAGTGGCATAATTTTATATTTTTCTAGAGGGGTTTTCTTAATTTTTTTTTGTTTTTTCTGACATTTGAAAACTATTGGGAATTTTCAATTTTGACCTCTCAAATGCATCAACTAGATTCAATTTTCAATCAGATAAGCTATTGAAGTGGAATTTCAAAACATTTTTTTCAACTACTTATCATTTACACAGACAAAAAATTTACACACATCAATGAAAAATGAATGCATTTATCGCTCCGCTCAGAATTTATAGGGGTTATTTTTTAACGTTTCCTTTTTTAGTTTCTTTGCTATTAAAAATCTAAATTATTTGAATTTTACAAATTATGATTATATAATACAAATATGGGTACAATGCCAAAAATTAATGTCATATATATTTTTACCTTGAATTTTACCAACACAAAAGTGATTTTTTTAAACAACATAATATTTTGTTTTTATTTGTATAATATAATAGGGGTAAATAGGGGTAACCTACCTAATATGTATATATTTTTTATATACTTTGATTTTTAAAATGTTTAATATTTTTTTTGGTATTGTACCTACATTTTTATCATATTATAAGTTGTAAAATTCTTATGGTTTATATTTTTAATAACCAACAAACAAAAAAAAAAAAAAAAATGGTTTAAAATTATTTTTAACCATACCTTTGGTCTACACTCTAAATATGTGATAGACAGTCCTAAGTCTATTAAAATAGGAAGAATAATGTTAGTATAATATAGTACTCACTAAAAACTATTAGGCACCCAACTATAGTGAAATACCTTAAATAATTCAGGACCCAACTCGGATGCAGCCCATAACATAGTTACATAGATAATAATATTACAACGTACCTACATGTATATTTTCTCATATAGTATATTATATTATATTATTGTTATATTATTATTTTTAGTTGAAGAATTCAGTTATAAAACTGAGATCATTGGTTCAAGAACTGAAACAACGTATTAAAAAATTGGAAAATGAAAATACTAATTTCCAAACTGTTAATAATGTATTGTCTAAAAATATTACATCACTATATAAAACTGCTAGCATTGAAATCCAAAGGAAAGATAAAATGATCGATGACCTCCGAAAAAGGTACGTAATAATAAAATTTTGTATTTTTACTTAGAAGTCATTTTATGGTTTATTAATTATAATCTTTTTACTAACATTTAGTCAAGTTGTACCATCCACATCAAAAATGTTTTCTTCTACTAATAATTTTCAAATAGAAAAAACAAAAGTCAATACATTGTCTGATAGCAAGAAAAATATAGAGCAAATTGAGAATACTATAGAAAAACCCAAAGTACTAAACCCAAATAATAATGATAATATTACGACCATTGTCATCAAGCCAAATCATAATATTCCTAAAACAATTTATTATAAAAGAATGTGTCAAAAATTAGTTCAACAAAATGATACCATTGATTCCAAAAAACAGATGTCACAACAGATAGAAAATACAAATACTGATGATAAGATAACACAAGATAAAAATGAAGAACTTAATAAAGATGAAAATGCATTAAAAGAAATGTCAACTTCCCTTATTCATAATGAATCTAAAGATATTATTAATTCTACGCTAGTAATTTGTGAATCAGATATAACACCAAGTGACTGTGAACTTGATACTACCCCAGTTATTCATAGTGACAATCAGGAGAAAGATAAAGAAAATGTTTCCATAGAATCATTTTTTTCAAAACTAAAACAACCAGCTAAATTTAAAAAAAAATTAATCATAAGTCCAGCTACTATTGGTGTTCAAAATACACTTAACGAAAATTTCAAAGGTGCTAAAAAAATAAACAGTTTAGATTCAACAACACAATGTGAGATTACTAATTCACCAGAAAAACAAATAATAAAATCTTTAAATAAAGACACTCTGACAACATATAGTAGAAATAATTTTCCAGAGTTTGATATAAAAACAGAGGATAAACCTTTTACAACAGACATACTTCATAACCAACAATTATTCACTCCTGAAAGTAATAGTCAAATACAATCTATAAATATTAAATTTGAACAATTCCCTATTAGAAGAAAAAAAAAAGTTATAGAAAAGGATAATAATACTCTGGAATTAATTAATATGAAAAAAAGTTCACAGAAAACTATAACTTGTTTGAGTTCTTCAATCGACAATGAATTTAACAAGTCAATAGAGAATGATAAATGTTTGTCTGTGAATAATGAAAGAAAATATTCAAGTCCATCTCAACAAAAAAATAATCAATCAAAATGCAATTTAGATACGCTTAAGTGTACAGATAATATAACAGAATCTATATACTTAAATAATTCTTGTAGAAGTCCCTCCAAAAATATATCTATTGAAACAAGTCCCACTAATAAAACTGTTTTATCATCTATCAACAATATTGAAGTTAAACAAGTTCCTATTACCAGAACAACTAATGCAATACAAAGGGATAATAATAATTTAAACAAATCTAATAAAGTTGCCCACTCATCATGTATTAAAGATAATAAAAATAAGTATGACTCAAAAATGGACAGTAAAAAACTTTCTATGGATACACTTCATAACCAAAAATTATGTACTTATGACAACAAAAAACAAACATCGTCTGTCAATATTGAAGTTGAACAAGTTCCATTTATAAGAAAAACAAAAGTATTAGAAAATGATAATAATACTTTAAACAGATTTAAGAAAGTTACTCAGGAATCATGTGTTAAAGATCATAAAAATAAGTATAGCTCAAAAAAGAATGATAAACAACTATCAACAGACATACTTTGTAACCAAAAATTATCCACTTGTGAAAAAATAAATCAAAATAAAGTGCCATCTATAAACATTGAAGTTGAACAATTCCCTATTAGAAGAAGAAAAACAGTAATAGAAAAAGATAATAATAGTATTGCTCTAAGCAATGTGAGAAAACGTTCATGTGTTCCATATAAGACTTCTTCAATCGATAATGAATTTCACAAGTCAACTGAGAATGTTAAATTGTTGTCTATGAATAATGATAGAGAACCATTGAGTCCATCTCAACAAAAGATCAATCAATCGACATGCAATTTAGATACCGTTAAGTGTGCAAATAGTATAACAAAATCTGAACAGTTAAATAATTCTTGTAAAAAATTCTCCAAAAATACATCCATTGAAACAAGTCCCACTAATAAAACTGTGATACCGTCTATCAATATTGAAGTTGAACAAGGGTCCATTTTTAGACATTCTAATGCAAGAAAAGTAATAATGCGATCAACTTCTGATGATAAACAAGAAACAAAGAATGGAAGACACGTTCAGTTAATAACTATAAAAGATCATTATTCAAAACCAATGTCTAGTTTTAATGGTGCTAAAAAAATAGAAATCGATGTTAGCAAAAAATTATTTCTTACAGAAAAAGTAGTAGAAAGTAGTAGTCACTTTTATGTACCACAAGTGAAAAAAAGAAGAGCTATGAATTTCAGCAGTTCTGATTCATAAGTCTTTAATTTTTCATTTCTGATTTTATATTTATAATTCTTTTTAATATTATACAACAATTAGTAATTATTTAATTTTCTATTTTCTATTTTCTCGTCTATACATAATATATTTATTTTGATATATTTGTACGCATATTTTACGTACATCATGATAACAGATCTACTTAAATGGTGGAAAAGAAGTTTTGAGATAAAGAGTGTCGAACATAATTACTATAGTTTATAATTATTAATACAATTATTTTCATAGGAGCTCGATTGAACATAAATGGTTAAGCTATTATTAGCTATATTGTTTGATTTAGGAATAAGATGGAACATACCATGTAAATTTATTAAAAATGTAGTTAACTTAAATGCGACTAAACTTCAAATTTAAGGTACCTGAAATCTATTTTTAATATCTGTATAAAAGTATAATATTTTAAATTTATTGAATAACCATTTAATATTAATTATTGTTTTGATTATTATTATTATTTGTAAATTAAACTAACATATTAGATTATTAATTGTTCATATTATATTAAATAATATATTATAACTGTGTTATCTGTTTTTAAGAAATTTCTAAAATATACTATTATCATATTATACTCTTTACTGTTTTTTTTAAAAACAGGATAACAACAATTTTATGAGGAGCTTAAATATTTTAAGCAATGTAATATGTATTTCAAGAGTGTGCTATTCAAGTGTATGCGTTGACTCTTTGTGCTATGATCAAATCATAGACTAATAATAAAATAGCACAATATTAGATATTACTAGTATATTACAACTATTTTAGTGATCTATGTCTGAAAACAAGGAAAAATCATTGATGTTATATGAGTTTTAATTTAAAACATATAGGTAGTTACAGAAAATAATGATGATGCAAGGTATAAGTATTGTTTGGTAGATTTTTTTTCAACAATTCATTTTCTGATGTCTGTGTCAATAGATTAGTCTGTAATGTTGTCGATCTGTGTTAGAGTAATAAAAACCATAAATATTTCTAATTCCGACTGGTGATCACTTTCTTGGTTTATAATTTAATATAGTATATTTTTATATAATTTTAATGACACGTAATAATATCAATTACAATATTTCCAAATCAGCAACAATTATAATATGAATAATTTAGTTTCTCATAAGTTTTTTGATAGCAGTTCAAAATTATTAAAGATACATAGGCACAATTTTTTTTATGTAATAAAGTTCAAATTTTGACAAGATTCATCAACATCCTGAAAATGTGCAAATTGTTTTTGTGTTAGAAATTCATAAAAAATTTTATTTTTATAGCTAACATTTGAAAATTTAACAGAATATACCTTATAACTTTTTCTACCTATAAAAAAAATAAGTTATAGGAATTCAACGCTATTTTTAAAGCCATGAGATATTCTAAATAAAATTATTTTTAAATATTATTAGTTTTTATTTTTAAGAAATTCAAAAGCTAGTGCACGATCTTTTACTCACTAATTTTGTTTCTATTTCGATATTTGATATTTTTTTTATATCATAATTTTATTTATTTTAACTCGGTATAATAATATAATAATTATTTATTTTGAAGTCGACACCTAATAAAATTAACAAAATGTTAGGGCCAACCATTTTGGAGGGGGGACTAAACCCGTTAGACCCCCCCCCCCCCTTGGATGCGCCCTTTGATGAAAAGTGTACTGTTTTATCGAACAAGTGGTTATAAGTTATAATTATAACTATAATTGTAAAATATATAACTTATAGTTTATACATACATTTAAGCCGCATGTGTTGTATCTGTACCGTAAACGCAAATTGGTGGGGGGGGGGTTAGTGGTTAAGCCCTCCCCAAAAATGTCCTACATTTGATTTTAAGCGTATTCAATGTTATCAAAATTCAAAGTAAGGCTTAAGCCTATACTCAATAGTCAATAGACACATTAGGCGGATACAACACATGCTGGCGTCCTGCTACGAATTTTAGTCATTGATAAATGTAGTGTGTTACACAATACACGAGTGCGTAGCCAAGGTGGGCAATGGCCCGTCCATTGCTAATAAATATATTAATGTTTAACAAAACTTTAAATTGCGGTAAAAATACACTTGGTCGCCATCCCCTGATGAAATTCATAGATACGCCCGTCGCCCTTGGTTATATTACATAGTCGTACATGAGTACCTAGTACCTACACTATGTCATTGCACTACTTATATGGCTATAGCCTATATTATAGACGCGTACACACTTGTAACATTTGCGCGTAACATCCTTTGATGCGGCCAAATTTACCGAAAACTGGTGGAACGGCGTTACGGCGTAACAGAAAATGTTACAAGTGTGTACGCGGCTTTATAGTTAAATAGTTAGGTATAGACAATAGACTATAGACAATAGACATAGACACTATAGACACAGCGTTATAAGCGTGGGTAAATAACAAACATTAATTATTATATTTATACAATTATATTAGTATTTACTATTTTATAGTTTAATACTAATATAGTAATATACTATAAATTATATCTAGGCATTTACCATTTTAGGCTTAAGCCACGGTTATATGTTTATAGACTATAAGTATATACTTCTGACTTCTCTATGAAAGGTGTAAGAAAGTGGCAAGGTCATTTTTTTTTAACAAGGTACCTATTATGTCTTATCTTCTGATAAGTATGTAAATGCGTTACAAGATAACGATAAGACCGGCTACATGCACTATGCAAAATGAGAATTTTTGAATGTTTTAATATTATAATAATTATTAATTACTCATTAGTCCGTATTCGAATGTTATCTCTAGTAAGGAATAAGTAATAAGTAATAACTTATTTTATAAAACTGTTTCAGACATCTTCAAGGAACATCTATAGACTATAAAATAAAGGTAAAATATGAATACATTATTTTGTTTATTTTTCATAAGACAGGTAGGCAAACTGATTTGTGTAATTAATACTTCATATTTGTACCTACTACATAAGTACTACATAAAAATGTGCTTCACATAAAATTATAGCAAATAATAATAATGCCGTATTATAGGTACCTAAGCCATAAACATTTAGGTAATTAGGTAGGTATGTGTAGAATGTAAGAATAGAAACAACTAATCTACGGCAGCATTGCATAATTTACCCTTTTAGTGTACCTGACATTTTTAGGGGGAATATTACTTTCTTCACATATTATATTTTTGAATGTTAAAGTTGCGTCTCAAAAAAGGGTATCGATTAATATAAGTTGTGTTCAGCCTATGATATATTATATCTTTTAAGTAGGTATGTACTATAAAATTGACAATTGACAATTGTACCTATTCAAAATTAAAAATAATTGGTAATCATCATTAAAAAAAATATGTTTAACATAAATACATGAAATAATGTAGGTATATTATATATTTGTTATTTAAAGTATTTGGTTGACATTTTCCATAAAAATGTTATAAAAACTTAAGTCTTTATAAGATAAAAAATCGAATTATCATATTATCATCATCAAAAATGATTAGCTTTATGCCACAAGTACATAATGAAAGAAAGAAATAAAGTAATTTTTTCTTTATTGCAAATTTAAAAGATCAAACTTGTATACATTTTCATTTGGTATTTGATTAACACTATATCATAACAATGACATATACATATGATTTAAAATTGTACTCCATAGAAGTTTATTTAAGATATAATACATTTTATTTATAATTTTAAGTCATTTGTTAAAAAAACCATTTGAATTTAACATTATAAATTAGATATTTATTTTTCTCTATTAAACAAAAACGGTTTTATTAGTTTTACAATTGCTTAATTTGCTTATTTGTCGTGTAATTAAATCTAACAGCATACAATTTATATACATGTATTTATAAAATACTGAATACTTGTATTTCTATTTTTGCAGGTTTTTATAATAGTTATTCTGTGATATAAAATGCCGGTGAACGAGAATGTAATTCTTCTTGACATTGAAGGAACAATTACATCAATTAGCTTTGTTAAAGATACATTATTTCCGTATGTCACTAAAGTCTTAGAGGATTACATAGAAAAATACTGGGACGATGAGAGTTTTCAACAAGATTTAGAATTATTACGCGCACAAGCAGTTATTGATTCTAATGTTGAAGGCTTTGTACCAATATCTACAGGCGACAATGCAAAGAAATCGGTCATCAATAATGTATTATGGCAGATGACCAACGATAAGAAAACTACTGCTTTGAAGCAATTACAAGGTCACATATGGAAAGATGGATATGAAAGTGGTCTTCTAAGAGGTCATTTATATGAAGATGTATTACCAGTTTTAAATAAACTAACTGACTTTGGTAAAAAGATATACACTTACTCTTCTGGGAGTACAAAAGCTCAAGAGTACTTATTTCAATATTCCATGTACGGAGATGTGTCTGGTATATTTCTAAAATATTTTGACACTAAAATGGGTCCAAAAGGTTCAGAAACTAGTTATACAAATATTGCTAATGAGATAAATGTAAGCTGTAGTGATATTTTATTCTTAACTGATGTAGTAATTGAAGCAGAAGCAGCTGTAAAGGCCGGTTGTAATTCATTTCTTTTGGTAAGACCTGGCAACGCGCCTCTGGATCCTGAGAAAAGTTCAAAGTTTAGAATTATAAAGACACTAGATGAATTATTATGAACTAAGTAGGAACATAGATACAAAAAATACATTTTAGTAATCTTAAAATTGTAAAAAAATAAAATATTAAATACATATCATTATTTTTTACAAATGTTACATTATTTTTTATTTTATTAATTATTCTTATAATATAGATTAAAAATATATGTACATTTTATAGATATTAAGTATAGTCTATTATATTTCTGTGCAATTGTTTTGTTTAAAAAGAGACATACTAAAGTAACTATCCCTTTTTAGCAATTAGAAATTAAATATAAATTTCAAATTTGTACCTTCAATAAGAAATGTTTTTAATTTTCTTATTCATTTCTATGAGAGTTATAAAATATTTTAGAGATGTGTTGATACATCAAGACATTTACTAAGCAAGTGACTTATTTTTTTTTGAAAATTTTTACAACTCAAATCAATAATTAAATTAATGTTTTTATAATACTAGATGACCCCATGCATTTTGTTAATATTCCGTGCAGAATGGTGTTCAAAACTTAAAAATAAATAAAAAAGATTTAATTTTAAATTTAAGAATGTAATTACTAAAAAGTAACTTTTTTCATACATGCAACCAATTGCTAGTAGAAATAAGCAAATATGCAATGACAATTTGAATAGCTGTTATGGCAACCTAAAATAAATGGTTTAATCTATTATCCAAACCTTCATTAAATCGTCAAAACCTTTCAGAATTTTTTAATTGCATAACCCATACTCCATAGCCATTTTTATTATACATATTATTGTATTTATTGTTTTGTAAAATTCTTGTGCGAGCATCTCTTTAAAATGTGAAAATCCTTTCTTAGTGAAGTAGTGCACACTTACATGTCTTACATGGTGGTCCAGAGATAATATGACAATTTCTATTGTCTCTTGCTATCGTTGTTTAGGTTCTACGTTGATCAGTCAGTGAGTCAGTCAGGACACTTTATACTGTTGTAGATTATATTATATAGGTATAGATTACCATAGGATTAAAAAATACAGTGGACAAATGTCCAAATGTCAAATATTAAAATTATATAAAATTATCCAATTGTAATAACAATTATATTATATGTAAACATTGTAAACCAGTAGAAAAAAAAATATTAATTTCTGTTATTACTATATTATATTTGTCCCGCTCAGCATTGGTTGTGCCAAAGATTTGTTGTTTTTTATAAACAAATTTAAAAAAATGTATATAGGTACCATATATCTACTAGTTATAATAGTAATATAAAACGTACTTATGTACCTACCTAATAATGGCAAACCTATAAATAAACAAAAAAATTAAGTATATTGAGCTCCCTTTTAGCTAGTTACCTACCTAAGGTTTGGGATAGAAAAAAAAATATTTCTACTAAATTTTTAATATGTAACCTGGCAACCAACTATAAACAAAAAACAATTTTTTGAAAAATTTAAGGCTTTTCAGTTTTTTTCTAATTTTCCAATTTTCCGAGTAACTTCTCCAATTTTTTCTCGTAAAAACCTCATTTGAAATACTTATTAGTTATTACTAACATAGTAATACATTTATGAAAAATAATGAACCAAATCGGTCCATCCGTTCTCGAGTGATGCTCTTACCAACGAACAGCTTTTTATTTTTATTATATAAGAATTTGGATGTATTATTAATTATTATATATAGAGTGGTAAAAAAAGTACATTACCTATTAAAATATCACAGTAGGTAGAATATAAAGTATGTTGTATAAAAATATGTCAATAATGATTAATGATTAGCGCAGGCACCGGCAACCCGCGGCCCGCGGGCCGCATGCGGCCCTCGGAACTTTTTGCTGAGGCCCTCCAAATATAATTCATGGTGTTTAAAATTTTAATTTTGTAGCTTAAATTGTTATAAATATATAAATAATATTTAATCAATGCGAGATAAGCTATGATCGAAAACGTAATCTACGTAATCTAAATCTATTTTCAATACGATTTTCTGATTTTTACGTACAAGAGAATAAAATCAAATTGTTTCAAAACCCTTTTTCTGTCGACATTGACGATGTTGAATCTAATTTACAGATGGAAGTCATAGAATTGCAAAACAACGATATTCTTAAAAATGCTTTTAAAGAAAGTAATGACCTAAAAATATTTTATTCAAGTCTTTCTGAAATAGATTTTAAAGGCATTAAAAGTTTTGCTAAAAAAATGATTACTGCTTTTGGTAGCACATATATTTGTGAGCAGACATTCTCAATACTTAAATTCCGAAAAAATAAATATTGTTCACGGTTAAGCGATGAACACTTGAACGCTGTTTTAAGGATATCAACATCCAATTTAAAAGCGGATATAAATGAATTAGCGGGAAAAATTCAACCTCAAAAATCACACTAGTAACTTAATATTTGTATACTAAATTGCATTCAAGAATTAATTTATAATTATTTTAAAACTTTTAAATTGTCTCTACTAATGTATTTAATTAAAAATTAGTTAATAAGCACAACTGCAATGTTAAATTCATAATATGTTTGTTGCTATCTGTAAATATAATAGTATTATTTGTTAAAATTATATTTTTTAATATTTTAATTTTGTATGCGGCCCTCCATTAAAAACTGAAACAAATTATGGCCCGTGTAGGTAAGAAGGTTGCCGACCCCTGGATTAGCGTATTAGCGTGTATAAGTTAATATTTGATTATTATTTGATATTACTAATAATTAATAAATAATAATATTGTAAAAATCGGGGAAGTCACTTTAGTACTTGACTGTATGGTAGGTAGGTTTTGAGATTCGAGGGTACCTTGTTCTTAAGTAGGTCAATGGAATGCTAACAACACAAAATCGGTTCTGCTGAATACACATTTTCTATGTTATACGTTTGTACGTCGAATAAAATACATGCGGACGGGTGTGACGTCCTCTTTCAACTTTGATATTCAGCTTGTAAAATGTAAACAGTTTGTATTCAATAAATCTGAACAGCTACGCTGTAATATACATTAGTCGTTAATACATAATTACCACTCTTACGTATATGCAAAAAATGCTAATTTCATTAAGTTTCGGTTTATATAATTATTAATATATATATATCATATTTTAATTCGTATTAGGCTCTTGCTTTATATTCATAAACGATTATCTACATGCCTTTAGGTATAAATACAGTTATAATATTGTGGTATAACAATATTATTTTTTGGATTGGACGAATTCGGCCCACTAGTATCACTGCCTAAAATCTGGAAATTATTTGAGTCGTTTAAACCATTTTTGAACAATATTTTACCGTTTACCTATATTTCATTTAAAAAATTAAATTAAATTCTCTTATAAACATAAAAAACAAAAATACCAATACGCACAAAATACAGTAACAAATTATTACGTCATTACGATAATATTTTTTTATTTTTTTTTTTGGTTCCTATGTTTTTTCAATTCATTCAATCTGTTACAAAAAGAAGAACTATAAGAACAATTGATGGTTTATAGGTCAAAATAATTGTGTTTGAATATTTTTTAGATTCAATGGTATAGCAATATAAACTATTTATGAGAATCCTTGTTTTCAAATTTTCAATCTTTAACTATAAAACTTGAACATCTTATGATTTTTGACTACAAAATAATTTGAACAGTTTTGAGATTTGAATAATTGTTGTCAATATTTGAACTTTATAAATACTCATGAAAAAAATCGTGCCTATGGATCGTTAATATTTCTCAATTACTATTATAAATACTTATAAGGAAATTCGTATTAAATTGTCAAGCTTTTTTATCCAACGAATACAATGTTATTGACATTTATAGAATAAAAAACTAAAAAAATTGAAAATGTCTATAAATTACTCAAAACAAGTCCATATATTTTGAATATTTATGTATAGAAAATAATAAAATAAACATTTGATGAAAATTTCAAGTAGGTAGGTACTTACGGTCAGGGGTGGATTGGCCTATCGGGAAATCTGGAATCTTCGGGTTCTTGTGAGGGCCGGCCGGGCTGCTATAGGTAATTATTATAATAGAGTTACAAAAAAAAAATTATATTTATAAATTAAGCATAAAGAGTCAAATTATTTTCAAAATTGTATGGTGTCTAAACATTCAGTGAAATTTTCTAGTATCTAGAGTCATTCGTTTTTTAATTACAACAAAATAAGAAAATCGTAATTATATATATATCGAATAATCGATTGAATATTAAATGTTGTACAAATATGAATTTCAAACGCTAGTAAAATTTTAATTTGACTTTCTCGTAGACAATTTTTTTTGATAAAAGTAGGAAAACTTATGAGGGATCTCGTTTTACATTTTCAAATCTTAGATTTAAAAAGAACACTTTTTATAAATTGCTAACTCAAAATAATTTGCAATTTTTCGTCATTTTTACTTATTTTGTCAAGATTTGAACTTTAAATGCTTATAAAAAAAATTGTGTCTATTTATTTTTAATTTTTTTCATCTGCCTTTGAAGCAATATACTAGGAACCTTCAAGCTTTTTTAACAAACAAATAAAATTTTATTGATATTTATAGAAAAAAAAAAAACTAAAAAACATGGAAACTTAAAGTGGTTGTAAACAGCTCAAAATATTTGGAAAATGTTATGGTGTATAGAAAATGCTAATATAAACATTCAGTGAAAATTTCATGTAACTACAGTCATTTTTCTAGAGTTTCACCAAAAACCAAAATCGATTTTCTCGAAAACAGATTTTGCGTAAAAGTTCCCGTTTTTCCTTAATTTTTCTTTTGTTTTTCACGTCGCTTTTGAAAACTTCTGGGAAATTTTTACTTTTGACCCCCCCCCAAAGTACCAACTAGATTCACTTTCCTATCAGAAAAGATCCTATTGAAGAAAATCTAAGTATTTTTACTGACCTAAAAGGTGATGACAGACACAAAAAAAAATTTAAATAAAAATTTAAAAAAAGAATTAAAAATTAAAAAAATAAAACACACATCATTGTAAAATCAATACGTTCATCGCTCCGCTCAGAATCTAAAATGTAATCAGATTAAACTTCAAGTTTAAGTTAAGACAATCTGAACAACCACCTTATCTGACTAACTCAAAACTGTTTAACCTAGCTTTAATTATAGGTACCTATTATATATTTTACTAATTTAGGGGTAAAACTAAACAAATTTTGAAATTTGAGTAAAATTATGACCATTTTGAGGGGGGGGGAAGGTTACATTTGCGGTGTAAAGCCGGTTTGATCCATATTTCCCGGGCCGAAAAAATTCGACAATCCACCCCTGCTTACGGTTATTAGTTTTTGAATAACAATAAAATAAGAAAAGGTGGGCTATCAGGCCCGTATTAAGGGGATGGCCAGGGTGGGCCATTGCCCCTGCTGGTGAAACTTGGGGAGCGGTAAATTTTCACGAACTTTTTTTTATTATTAAGCCAACATAGCCTTATAACTTTAAAATTATGTAAAATGTTTTTTCTTTATGTATTGTAATTTGGTGGAGATTTCTCCAAAGTTTATTTTAGGATGATATTCTCTCAAATATCTTTTTATACTAACAATAATAATTCCTTGGATAATGGCATGATAGCAGCCCGCAGCTAGCTTTGTTATAAATAAGTAAAACACAACATAATAATAATGTTTATTTTACTTTTACGTAATTGTCTTGTTTATTAATAGAATTAAGATCAGAAAAATGCAATTAAAATAAATATTACATTTTTTTCAGTTTATAATTTATTTTTATAATATGAGTAATGAGTATAAACCATAAATACTCAACGGTACTAGATTCTTTCAAATGTGATGTCAAATGATTCTTTCAAATTTTCAAATTCTTTCAAAATCTTTTAATATGTGCAATAATTTTTAATTCAAAATATTTTCAAAATGTTATGCTGTTTAGAAAATTAAAATATAAACATTCAGTGAAATGAATGTATTTACTGTTATTCGTTTTTGAATTACAATAAAATTATTAAATAATGGCTACATGAGAAATTAAGTGAATATCGAATGTTGTAAAAATTTGAACGCCAAACACTCTTAAAAATTTAATTTGACCTACTGGTAGACATTTTTTTTTGTTTAAGTTAGACAAACTTCTGAGGACTCTTTTATAACATTTTCAAATCTAAAATTTAAAAAGAAAAATTATGGTGAATTTCTAACACAAAATAATTTGAAAATTATCGTGACTTTTACGTATTTTGTCAAAATTTGAATTTTAAATGTTGTACTTAGGTATAAAAATTGAGACAATGGGTTTTTAATATTTTTTAAATGTCATCGTAATAATATATTAGGAGCCTCGTATTCAAGCTTATTTACCCAACAAATACAATTTCATTGATATTTATAGAAACAAAAACGAAAACAATTGGAAACGGAAAATGTCCGTAAACAGCTCAAAATTAGTCAAAATTTGAAAATGTTATTGTGTATAGAAAATGCTAATATGATCAACGAGTGAAAATTTCATGTACCTACAGTTATTTGTTTTAGAGTTGAAAGAAATTCAAGCATTTTTACTGTCCTAAAAAAAATAAAAAAATATACATCATTGTAAAATCAATACATTCGTCTCAGAATCTAAATTAGTTGTATAATAATTTATTAATTTACGGACGAATATATTATCAAATGCCCAACTTCAAACTTTCGTAAAAAATGTATTTGACTTTTAGCTAAACTTTTTTTTAAATGTAGAAAACCCTTAAATGAATGCTGTGTTCAATTTTCAAAGCTTAAACATAAATAGAATAATTTTTATAAATATCTAACTCTAAGTAATTGGCCTATTTTCATGATTTTGATGAATTTTGTCTATATTTTAACTTCATACGTAGATCGTACCTGACCTGGTAGAACGCAAACGGAATAATATAGCAGAAACGTATTTTTTTGTTCAAAAATGTAGAAAAAAATGGCGGGGGAATATGACACCCCGATTCCATCACGACTACACTACTTTAAAGCCTGATTCACATTACAATGACCGTGTCGTATCGAGTTCTATAATTTCCGTGTTGTATTCAATAATTTCAATACGTATAGCCGCGGTACCTTTAACGTTTCATGATTGATTATAAATACAATAATATAGTATTTATAGTCAATGGTTACATACATGTTGAATACATTCAAATTTTCATACGTAATGCTTGTGTAGTTGTGTACTGTGAAAGTGTAAAGTATGTGTGGAGATTTGATAGAATTTTTTTAGAGGGGGCTAGTATTTTACCGAACATTAAGTAGTTTTGGCCTCATATCACTAAATATTGCATTACCATAAAATATAATAGGCATTAAAAATATATACACGCGTGAATAGGCAACAATAAATCGTATAAATGTATAATAGTTGAATTTAGTGAATACCTAGTTCTTGATATAATATATATAATTTTAAATGAAATAGGTTAGGTATATCTATAATTCTTTCGATATAAATATACAATATATATATAAAAAAAAAATATACAATATGTAAATATTTTTTATGTAGGTATAATATAGATGAACCTTATTTAAAACAGATAGTAGTATTATATGAAATCTATCTTTATATATTATATTAGGTAAATCATTTTTGTTCGTGTGTATCACTTAACACTCCTCCTAAACAGCTGGACCGATTTTGATGAAATTTTTTGTGCGTGTTTGAGTGTTTCCATGAATGGTTCAGATTTACAATTGGATCCGGAAGATCCAACCCGAAGAGGTGCTTAAACAGAAATTTTGAGATTTACGATGGGTATTTTTGTTTATAAATGGGTGCTATTGGTTATAGAAAAAAATATTAGTAGAATTTACTAATTAGTATTTTTTTTGTATATAAATGGTAACCATTAGTTACTCAAATATAACTTTATGAGAGTTAAATGTACATTTGATCACAGAATATAATAATGATATAAATATATTATATTGCAAGAGTTTTGTTCTGTGGTAAAAGGTAATTTTTCAACATATTAAAATTTGTTTTTAGATGTCTGCGTCAATATAGATTAGTCGGTAATGTTGGCGATCTATTTTAGTCTTTAAGATAATATATAAAAGTAAAAATTTGGAATTCCTATCAGGCACTATAGGGCTGCTGAGCACTTTTTGGTTTATGTATTTTAATATTTTTACCAATGGTTAACTGCTTAAAATTTAAACACTTACACGACAAGGGTGCGTTGAAAATAAAATAAATGATGGGTACACTACTCATTGTCAACAACCTGTATGATAATATATATTAATTTAAAACCTCTAATAGAGATAGAAGTCATTAAAACGATTATGAATGATAATAATATTGCAATAATCGCTTAGGTATTTACCTATATATTTACCATAAATGTGGTATAGTCATATTATAATTACGTTTAACGTTTATCTATGCTGAAGTTTGATAATAATAATTATGTAGTATCCGATTAGTGTTGGCGACTGGTGTGTGTGGTTATATGATTGTGGATGAATGAGCAGGTGTAAATGTATGTAGGTAATAATGCTTTAAGACATTTGTCACAAATCACAATATGTACATAACGTTTAGCCTTATTATTTATGTGTATCTACCTGTATAAATATGTAATAATGTTCTGACTTGTATCACGTAAAATGTTATGCGTTCCGTTAATCGCTATATAATAAATAATATAATAGGTATATTGCATTCTACGCGCAAAGCAGTTAAATATTTATGCGATGAATACATTAATATTAAACATTAATACCGGTAGTAATCACGTGATTTACGTTTTTTTTTGGTTTTAAAATGTTATTGTTATCCAAAAACAGCAAAAACATACATACCTATATATAATTATTAGATATGTATGTAGAACCTTTATATAGGCCTATACCGGTATATTAAGTAGGTATTAATCTATTATATTATAATCCAAGGTAGCCCTTAGGTGGGTAATATACTAATATAGTAATATGTACCTATATATACTTCAATACTTGTAGGTATGCCTATTATATATTAGGTAATATAGGTAATATATTAATATGTATTACGTCTATCAGTTATAAAATTGTCTGTTTTTTTTTTATTTTTTACCTATAGTTATTTACAAAGGATGTATACATTTATTTTTCGGGGAGTTGTAAGTAGGAACAATAGGTCTGGAATATTGAGCAAAACCATTTGAGACTTGATCTTAAATATTAGAAATCATTCCATATTCCCACTCAATTTTATTTACATTTAGAAAATTAATACAGCAAAAATATTTTGATTCAAAATAAATTAGTCTCAAATTTTAGTATGGTTCTTTAAAATTATATTTTTTTATATTATGTTTTTCTAAGGCGCCGTTAGTGAAATTTTGTTATTTACCATGTAACTAAATTGTTTTATTATTTTATAAAACAATTTATCTATGGTTAACAGATTGTAAATATCTTTATAGGTAAATAAAAAAAATTATGTTTTAAATCTAATCAACGTTGAAAAATAGTGTTCAGTCAATGCGGCAATCTAACTTAGAATATTTGATTTAGTGGTAAATTAAATTCCATGTAAATCCATGTTCTTTATGTGCAAATTGTTGATTAAAAAAAAACAACTGGAATTACCGATTTCGTAATGAGCAACGCATTCATCAGGATATAATATTAATTTATCTGTAATTTGTACATTATATAAAGACATTTTTTTTGTTGATATTTTTGTTATCATGTATAAAGTTTAAATATTATCCCCTTGAAAATAATAAAATAAGTATATAGGTACAATATCATGGCATAGTAGTGCAGCACACAGGTATTTGATCTCAAGTATTCTTGAAGTAAATAGCAAAAGTCTTTACTGAAAGCACTTTGACTTTGATAGGAGAGTGTAAACAATGACAATATAATACTATATAGGTGTATAATATAAACAAGGTAAACGCTTGTAATTTCGGAGAGCTGCACGTTAGCGGTTTGACTTATAATAAGAACATTGTCGACGCGCTCTAATTTATCACCGTGTATATATAGTAGGCGCTTGACTTAAAGGTTTAAAACAATAACAATCATAATAAAACATCGATAGTAAAACGCAGTGGCGTGACGATAGTAAATATAACAACACTAATAATAATAATATTATTATAATAATATGTACACATAAATTTATTAAAATATTGTATTAATTATTTTGCTGTCCATATAGGTATAAAATATCGCGGTCACGTGTACGATGCGTATATATATATAATGTAAGGTATATGTATACACAGCACAGCAGGCGCGCACACGATGCGTAGGTATATAATATAAGGGTTGCGCGCGCCGGCCCGTCTGCTCATAGCCGAGCGTCGGCGGCGTCGGCGACGAACGTTTCGCCGGCGGCGGAAGTCACTGGCCCGACGTTGTCCGGACCGGAAGTGTTCTCTAATACGCCACACGCGCTCAACACGCACGCACGACTGCGGCGCGTAAATACAATACACACGTACATTATGCATATATATGCATATTCGTAAGTGGCATAATCGCGTACACACCGCGGAAATTCGTACTGGGAATCGGAAATCGCACGAGGTGTAGTCGTCGCGTACGAAAAAAATTTAACTCACTATATATTTTTGACCGCGGCCGAGAAAGTGCGGGAATATTAATAATTTAATAATATATCATAATACCTATGATCTGTACGTCGTATATATTACAAAATTATTCACCCAGTGCGTAAGTGTCTAAGAGATTAATATAATATTATACACACGTGTCGGGCGCTATTTTCACCCCACGAGAGCGGTGACCGTTTCCGTAAACGCACGTGCGGCGGCGGCGGAAACGTCTGGCGCTGCAGCTCCTCCGATCGTCGGACTCGCACTCGTATATTAGCCCACTCGTAGTGGTCTCGCCGCTACCGTCGGTCGGTCGGGAGGATCGCGTGATCGCGTTTACATCGGCGGGCGCGGCGAGGGACTTGTGTGCGAAACGAAAAACAAATAACTATAAATAATAAAGGAGCGGAAAGACGATAGATATAAAGAGTGAGAGAGAGAAAAAGTGTGTGTGTGAGAGAGAGAGAGAGAGAGAGATTGAGAGATAGATAAAAAGGCGCGAACTCCACGCGGCCGCCCGCGAATCGTGCGGTATCGCACGCATCATGTCTAGGAGGAAACAGGCTACACCTCGTTCGCTCAGACGTAAGTACACCGATATTATACACCAGCTACCTCCATATACCCATAAAATACGTTGTGTTCAATTACCGTGTGGTGTGAAATCGTAGCGTTATTAGAACATGCACTGCACTGGTTTTTATGGTTACGAGTTTGGAGCATGCGATAGATGTATGTATATACGGTAACATCGCTTCCGAAATACCTGTGTATATACGTGCAATGCATATAGTGCATAAGATGCAGTGGAGTGCGCGGGATAAAAATCCACTTCTGTTTTTCAAAAGCACTGGAGGGTATGACATTTTTTCCTCAACGAGCGGCAGCGGTTCTTATATTTATACTTCACACACACGTGTATATATATTTATACAGGGAAACTCTGCAAAACACGTTTATTATACCGTCGGCACACTTGTGAAAAACTTCCAAACTTTCTAGACACTATGTATATTATAACAATGCACGGTGGAGAGATGTGTACAACAGCATGCTTCATCACAAATGTCATCCCAGCAGGGTACCTGCCTACGGTTTTATTATTTGTTCGAATTTGTACTGTATATTTTTTATTAACAATTATTATCAATATTTTTAATAGGTATACATTTTAAATTATAATAATATTTAAAAAAGCGCGTGCGTGGTATGTACGTGCGTAAAATATGATAATCGGAAACATAATATAATATTATTATATATTATTATAGTAGGTATGCCACAATGCCACTGCGTGTTCACCGACCGCGACATTGCACTGATTAGCACTGACTATATAACAATATGTTCTACCTATGTATAACTATACACGTGCGTGCACCAATATCCGCGTTTTTGTTACAGCAGGTAGTAGATTTTTATTGCATTAAATACCTTTACGGAAACTCGCTACCGTTATGGGAGGACGTGTCGCCAGCTATTAAGTATATATAGATAGATAAAATATTACACGTACACAAGGCAACTGTTGCCGCCTTTCCGTCTATTATTTCTATAAGAATAACCGGTTGAATGTTGACACGATGACGTGTAAACAGTAAACTGTAAACCTAAGTAAAATGTTAATTTTTATTTTCATGAGCAATAAAATTGATGGACCACAAACACGTGAGGGAGTAAATTCAATATCATCTATTGACAATACAAATGATTGTGCATTTCATATCGACGTTTCTATGTGTGGTTTTGTGGTACTACCCACAACAGAACAATCGATAATAATTCATAAGTGTAATTCATTTAGTACCTAACAACTGAGTAGAAATCTAAAAATGTGAATTTACTGAATAGTGAACAACTAAAAAAATAACGACATAGGCTAATATAGGTTATTGGGTTGTGTTACAATAACATGACATTCGAGAAATATGATTAAATGTTTTACACATCGATTGACCATTCTCAGGTCTCCCTAGCCATGTAATTGTCAAGGGTAATCAGAAATTTTACGTTCTCTGGCTGATCCAAGGGCTGAGGCAGAGGCAAACTTGACTTTTTGAAGAAGACAAATCCAATCAAGCTTTAACACATTACTTCCGTAATCATGTATATTAACATAGTTTTGGTGTAACTACCTAGTTATTATCATGTTGAATTATCATAAAATTATATTTTATATTGAGTTCGAATGATGTGTTGTAACTTTTAACCTGATTTTTTATATGAATTATTGTATTGTCGGTTATACTAATTTATTCTACTAAGCTTATAACTGTACAATGTACATTCATATATTATATTCTGTATACTGTAACTGTATAATCTAAACTCTATATTATACTTAATTATATAATGTTTTTGGGCATGTCCGTTTTTCATAAATAAATATAATTAAATATGTTAGGTACCTATTTGAGATTACTTAATATTTATTAGGCAATAATGCAGACACACGCTATGATATTGTAGTCACCAAAAATATTATGTTTTACATAATACAATCCTAACTTCTACCTCCTAACTATATTAATATTATCCAAATATTTCGAACGAGGTTTTAGATTAAAAGTCATGTGTCAACTACAATATTTTATAGTTGAATGAAATAATAATATAATGCATGCGTTCACATCCAGACAGACTGTCATGTGAAAATAGACAAATTTCCATTGCATTATTACAGTAACACAAATTTGTTGACGTGTTTGAATTTAGACTTTTGTATAGAAACTCGTACCTAAAATGGAAGGGACCAAACTGCAAATCATGAGAGTATGTGGTAAATTGTGATTAGCAAATTTTTCATATTTGCATAATATAATAAAGTAAAATGTAACGTAAATAAAAAAATGCAGTTAACACGCATTATTATCATCACTAGTCATAGCCAGAACTTTGTAATGGTGGGAGGGTCAATGCAACAAATAATAATATTGGGAGGTATAATACTTAACTATAAGAAAAATGTATTTTTATAAAATTAACCAATTAACGGCCCTATGCACCACCCAGTGGAATATACCCATGATACCTAGCTAGGGGCCTTAATCGTTATAAAGGCTCCGAAAACGAAATCGGAAAACTATTTTTTTTACGAACTAACGGGGAAAAAAGTTAATATGAATATCATAATATGCCACTGTTTATTGAAGAAAATAGTTTTTGGATTTTGTCAAATTATAATTATAATATATTTTATCTATCGAGCGGCGAAAAACATTACCGTCGTGCGTTCCAAGCTTTCACCGACCGCCGTAAATATTTGAAGTTATATTTAATTCGGAACTGGCATCATCGTCCACCTCCAGGGCTGGACTGGGTGAGCGATCCCCGCCTGGGCCTGCCAAAAATTTGGGCTGATAACTTATAAATATTTTATCATTAGCCCAAAATTGGGCTGAATTTTTTGTTTACCCTGGGCCAATTTGTATTCCCAGTCCACCCCTGTATATAGCTGCCCCCCCCCCCTATAGTCACATTGTTACACTACTGAAGATTGTCGAATCTTTTTACAGCTATCTTTTTACAGCTATCTTTTCAACAGCATAACGTGAAAGCTGGATTCGTCACCACCGGTGTGTGCATTTACGAATATTAAGGAGCACTCGGAAAACTTTGAGATGTGAAATATTATATCACGATAACCATTTCAAACTCCAACAACATATTATGGACGCAATAGTATATCCATTATATCATAATGTGATATAATATTATATCGTTTGACATTCTTTCAGCACAGTCTTCCTTCGTTGCGTGTTTATACCTAACTAATATTTAGTTCATTATTCTAAATACTTATCGAATGGTGTTGTTTAGCGTAAATTCATACTAAATAATTTCGCAATTACTTAGCCATCAGTGGCAGATTCAGTGCTTAATTTCGAGGGGGTTGAGGGAAATGTACAAAACAATTTACTACATCAATACTACAGATATCTAGGCTAAAACATCGGGAAATTACAGTTATGCGTTGTGGTGGGGTGTAGTGGGATAGGGTGGATGAATTCCCCTTTGCTCCTGCAGGATCCCTGTTAGCAATCAGTGCGTCTGACGCGGTATAAAAGTGGCTGTTATACTGTCTTAACTTTTTTTTTGATATTGACCAACAATATACGTGCCTCATACTCTATAACAGAGGTGGCCAAACATTATTTTGTTAAAAATCTACTGAGAATATATTTTTCCTTTGAGCCATACAAATATGAACAACTATTGCAGGTATAGCTGCAGTGGTCACTAGGATTTTATGGGTGGTTACTATAAGTTTATGATGGTAAATTCTATCAAAGGCTAATCTTGAAATCGCGTGCGATCGACCATTTGGTCGCCTCTGCTCTATATAGTAGGTATGTTAATATATACCATAATAATATAATCCATGTGTGAACAGTGTTTTTCTCGTGCACGAAACATATACCATGCATACACTTATATATATATGTATTCATATACACACACAAATGTTTTATATATAAAAAAAAAAAATCGATTCGAGATCATAATTACTTTGGGATGTCCGTCAGCGAGTTGTGCGCGGGTGGCGGCGGCGGCTGTAGGAACATCGGTCAAAATGAATTCCCATTGTAACGCAATGGGAAATTCAACGGGCACGGTCAGGTCTCTGGGGACGCAGCGTTGCCGGCTCGGTTTTCCCGCCGGTATACGCTTCTCGCGAGTATGCCTTCAGCTCCACCGCCGCCCGCACCCTTTACACGCCCGCACGGTAGGGACGGTAGTCGTCGTTTTTCCATGACGAGGCGCCACCGCCCTCCCCCTCCCCATTGCCGGCACGTACCTCGACTAGAGACGGCCAACAGGACGCGTGGCAGTGGAGGTAACAAACTTTTCCGTTCCGATTCGCGTGTATAGTACCATTTGTATAGTAGTAGTAGTAGTAGTAGTAGTAGTAGTAGTAGTAGTAGTATAGTTAGTACAAGTATTATACGGCTATAGGTACGTATATATACCTATATATAATAATAATAATATACAGTAACAGTCGTATAGCAGTCGCAGTAGTAGTGGCGCATAGTATAGTATACGAACCGTGGTTGTCGTCGTCGTCGTAGCCGGTCTCTCGGGGGTACACTATATACCGATGGACGGGCGCGGCATCGACGACGACGACGACGATGCCGGTTTGTGCGTGCGCGACCGTTGGAGGCGCGTATATATATATATATATATATATATATGTATGTATATATGTATGTGTGTGTGTATGTTGCAAGAACGGAGGAAGACGGAGTTATATCGGTCGGGTGTGGGTAGGAGTGGGCGGCGGCTGCTCTCAGCGGCACAACTGCAGCGGGGGGACCAGCTGCTGTCTCTCGAGCGTCTCGGCGGCGGTCGTCCCCCGGGGGATGTACGTCGTATATATATAATGTACGTGCATGCGTATAATAATATATATATTTTATATATATATATGATGATGATAGCGCGCCTGTGTGTGTGTATGTGTGTGAACACGTATAAATTATATTATGTATATATCCGCGAGTGTGAGTGCGGGCTCGTCCGCTGCGGGTCTTTTGGACGGGTTAGGAGAGATGAGGTTTAATGGAGGGGTGGGTGGTCTGGAAACCCGGTCAGGTGCGGTCGCGTTCGCGTCTCATCGGGCGCCGTAACCTTTTCGACCGCGAACCTATATCACGTTCAGTGGAGGCTATATATAATAATATGTATATTACTATATTATAATACATGTCATATAGGTGTTCACGTCATTCGCACTGGTACTTTCATAGTAGTATATAATATTCTTGCGGAATGATAAACGGAAAACAGAAGGCGAACGACTTGACCGGCACCGCTGCGGCGTTGAGCTCAAACCCGATGACCGCGGGTTGCAGTGCGCATGCCGATACAAATTATACTACCGATATTAATTATTATGTTTTGACAATGTGACCACGTAACCTTACGCAAGGTGATAATATCTATTACGTCTGGTGCAACTTTTCACGGGAGGACGGCGGTGGGTGCTGCAGATGTCGCGCTCCGACGACCGGCGGTGGCGCAGGAGTCGTGACGAGACGAGACCGGGGGCGAACAACACGCCCGCTCGTTCGGCGTCCGTAACCAAAAAATTGTATCATGTTATGATATCGCGAGGAGATCAGTTCTTTGTGTTACGGAAATTACCTCCCGGCTATGTTATGACGATCAATCCTACCCCCCACGACAACGGTGAAACATACATTTACGTGTATATCATAATAAACGTCATATAGGTAAATCATAAAGTGTTTCATATTGTTATGATATCTAGAAATTTTGATTTTTGCCCAGTTCTGACTACATTGACGAGATTTTAACAATGATCCATTTCAAACACGGACACCAAAAATAAAAACGCGACTTTTGCTCAGTCCGTAATGCATATTCGTTTGTGGGCAATTCCCAATAGATTACCTGTGGATAAAGTTCACGTCCATTAAAATTAACCGTAGTAATGACGTAATTTAAAATGTATTTTGCTGTTAAATCCATTTATAAATATCAGTTATCTGCTACACTATAATTATATATTAATATACCGTTACACGAACATGATTTAATAGTTAGTTTAAAGTGTATACCCATAACCTATTATACAATATACAATAAAGTGTATCCATAATATAAAAAACAATTAATGATGCTGTATAAAATCCTAAAAACTGGAATGTTTTATTTTAAATTCACAAGAAGCAGTATTTCGAAAAATGTATTAAAATAGGAATTTAAACTGTATAATTAAAAATCCCTAAAAAACATGATTATGCATAGTACATTAATATGTACTATATTCACATGCATATAGTATATTACGTAATATATCTAAAATTTAAAATGTGTATCTATAGTAGTTTTTATTTAGTGCAGTTGTGTTTGATTGTTTGAACTCTCTAACCGTTTGCGTATTTTATTATATGCTTATAATAAAATAACGCACTATATTATACTAGGTTTATATTATAAATCTGTGGTTGCGTGCATTTATATATATTTATATATATGGGATGTATCTGGACAGTCACAGATACACCCTGTATAGCGTAAATAGTGTCTGGTGAAAACTACGTAGTCACTCACTCAGTCACTCATATATTATATTCATCAGTCCTGTCGTACGGTAATCGTGTGATTTGTCGGAGGAAGTTACTTTGGAATAATGCAACCATATTTTGTACATTCAATAGGTATAGGTACCACTATAGGAATCTAAATGTATGTCTATATATGGTACACTATTATATCTATCTACGCCCTGCTAAAGATTACAATTCTCATAACTATATTTTAATAGATATTCAATGGAAATGAATAATATATTTATTAAATATTTACTTGCAGACATTTTCCATTAGAAACGTTATTTTAGAAGTGGGGTATCAACAATTTATTTTTTTTAATCTATAGGCTCAAAATATAGATAAAATGAGCCTTTATAGATAAAAAAAATGATTAAAAATATTACCATATAAAAGAAAAATTAATCCTCCAAAATTATTTTTCTAAAACAGTAAAATCGTTATTAAAATAGTAATAGTAAAATATTAATATCATAGTACCTCCTATACTTAACCTACCTATTTCGGTTAAACGACAACAGCCGTCGTTAAAGTATTATTACCCACAAGGAGGCAGTTTGGTCCAACCAAATAATATACTACATTAAATATGTAATTAAGATTATACATTTTGTACCAAGTGTTTCTAAAATTTCTGAATTGTTTTAATTTTTATCGTTTTGGGTCTACGAAAAACCACTATTTCCCATTTTCGTTAATTGTTATGGTTTCCACGTTTTATTAGTTATGTTTATGTGGAATGCATAAAACATAAAATAAAAGAAGAAACAAAAAAATGTGATTTGTTGGTTCAAATAAATTGCATTCAGTTTTTTAATTTCACAAAATCGATAATGTGATGAATAGGTGCGAACAAATAATTTGAATTTTAACTGCATATAAATAATCAAAAGTGATTCCAAGAAACGTCATTTTTAGAATCGTAATTCTTTTTGATATAAAGTCCTGTGCTTCAAGTTAATATATATACATTAATAAGGAATATCTGAAAGGTTGGCGAGGATAAGTCACGCGGAAAACAGAAATACTATCCACATAGTAGCGCGTGAATAGTTTCAAAGGGGCGAGCGCAAATTCAAACATATTTTTCAATGCCAATTGACGATTTCAAATATTGCATTTTAATTAAAATAACATAATGTTATTCAGTATTCGCATTTCGCATTCAAACGGAATTCAGGCGGAGAACTTCACGAATTTGTACAAATATCACAGATGTCAATCTATTTTAACAAAACGGTATTATAATATGTTTTATTTTTATTTTAAATACCTATGTCCTAAATGTGTGGAAAGTTTTATGAATTGGTTTATACATTATATCTATTAGGTATATATTATATTATTAATACACGAAATATAATATTACACGGTGATACATAAATCAAATATTATGTCTTGCAGGCTATTGATTTTTCGGAATCGTCACAAACAGTCCTTCCTGCAGCAGTCTTAAAACTGTCGAAAATCCGACGACATTTCGCCGTTGTTCTAGAGCCTAACCTGTAACCGAACGTCATGCCACTGCTAAAATATATTATAGTGCTGTTGCAAGCGCAATTACGTTTTACGATGGTAATAACAATAATGAATAAATGATAATATAATAACGACGGGCACACCACCTGCACCCCCTCCCCTGGGATGGATTTGTCAACGCTCGTGTCGCGAGTTGACGCCGTGTATGCGGGTTACAACGTACCTACTAATGTGCAGCAGCATAGTGTTCAGTAGTGTTCAGTAGTGTACAACTTCAACTGACGCCACTGTCATCGCGCGCGACAAATACATACTGTAAAATAATAATATTATACATAACGTCATCATGTTTGTTATATTATGTACCATTACTATACAACACTACTTAGGAATTATATGGCCGCCCCTGTCCGGTTTGCTGCACGAACTCGTGTCGTCGGATTAATTGGCGTTACTGTCGGAGATACCCACTGGTTCGGGCGCGGCCGATCGGACGAGCACGATACTGTAGTTTGACGCGGGCCGCGACACGTTAACTCACCCACTGCTCCTCTCGTCAACCCCATCGACACCCGCACGCCCACCCGCCTTACACCCCGGCCCGGAGGAAATAATCGTACGGTTTTCCGCCACCCGCGGATAATAAAATGCGATTTGTCCGCGCATATAGTGATAAACTACGAGACGCCGGCGGGTTCTGCGGGCTATATTGCACAGTGACACGCGATCATCGCCACCCCTACACTGCGCGGCTATATTATCCCCATGCATTACGCGATATTATTCGTTATTATATGTTATACGACGTATTATATTATAGTCACAGTCGCAGTATGAAGTGACACGTGTGCAGCACATAACGCACTATATTATACTAGGTTTATATTATAAAGCAGTGGTTGCGTGCATTTATATATATTTATATATATGGGATGCATCTGGACAGTCACAGATACACCCTGTATAGCGTAAATAGTGTCTGGTGAAAACTACGTAGTCACTCACTCAGTCACTCATATTATATTATATTCATCAGTCCTGTTGTACGGTAATCGTGTGATTTGTCGGAGGAAGTTACTTTGGAATAATGCAACCATATTTTGTACATTCAATAGGTATAGGTACCACTATAGGAATCTAAATTTATGTCTATATATGGTACACTATTAGTTGGCCGTTAATACTCATCGTATTATTATACACTATTATTGCACATCGAAATCAGCGATGTGCGAGCGCTATAGTCTCGATTTATGCACCTTAGTGGCATGGCACCTAAATTCTGAGTGGAGCTATATTCGTGTCCGCTCAATCTAGTACTTTGGTGCATATAAATCCAAATCCAAACTACCTCTTAATTATAGTAACAACTCACAAGTATTTAAAGTTTAAATGAGTCGAGTAGAGTGAAATCTCGCAAAACTTTGGTCCACTACACGGCCGCTCGTCTATCCACTTTTTGAACGGCCTACTGCCTACCCTACACCACTCGGTAACTCACGGCCCTGACAAAACCCATTCGGAGGCGCTTCAGGAAGAGCGATGCTTTCTGCTGTGGTTGTGACTTCGTCGTATCGGCAACACGTTTCACCGAATCTGTGTCGAATATGACTATCATTTTCTATCGATAGCACTCCAATTTCGTTTGCTCCATTCGTATAGTAATCATCGTCTTCGTACTTTTCGGGCGCCATGATTCTTTCTCTCTGGCCGTATTGATATACGCCAGACTAGGACATTATGGGCTTTACGTCCGGCGCCGCGCCTCTCGTCACCGTTCACTCCAATTTGTATAACGCTCTGGCCCTCGAACGATTTTGCTCCTTCCGTTTAAACTTCGGCATATATTTTGGTCTGGTCACTGCTGGTAAATCAGGATGACCGTAATGCTGTTTTGCAGCCATTATTATGTTTCACAAGACATGTTTCAGATGTAATCCGGATTGCAATAATATATTGTTATACAAAGATTTTGGAAACAGCTAGTGCTCACACGTCTTTACAGAGATTTGTATGCAAACAACGATTTGTGTTTAGTTTTCAATAAAAGGGTATGTGACCCGGTGATCTCTCGGAAAACGATTACACATATTGCCTACCACAGACGTTACGAAATACTATATAGCCACTATAGTCTATAGAATCCATGCAGATAAAATATACATTTTAAATATGGCTCTTTTCTATTATTACATTTATTACACACATGGAAACTCTAGTAATAAATCAGCACCATACTAATAGATCAAGTAAAACATTACTTTTTTTTAGTATTGGTTATTATTAATGCTTGTCGTCTATATTAGTGTATCAGTGAACGCCGTGGTATTTGCCTTTTGAATCACTTATAGGTAACTAAAATATCAATAATTTTAGTAATTTATTTTAAGACAATGTATTTAACAATAGATTAAAAAATAAATGGGTATTTTAAAAATGGGAAATTTCAAAGAATGTAGGACGGGGGGACACACTTGATTTATTTTCAAACGTCTCAAGTGGATTAGTGACATCTCTTGTTACCCAATGTCAAGTCTAAAATCCCAAGCGTCGTATCACGTTGGTTTATCAAATTTCAAAAAATATATAACTTATAAATACATCGGCAATACCCGCGCGTTCTATTTGTTGGCCATTGTCGATTCTTACATAAAACACCCGTCTCATATATATTTCGCCATAATATTGGACACCGAAATTTCGACGAATCGCGGAGGACGGCTCGACACGGTATTTTATTACGGCCCACGCGTGTCTACGGTCTAATACAAAATAATATTTTCAATTACGGTTGCGTGAGTAATAATTATGGTAATGTACAAGTTTATGAAGTGCTCGCTGCGGGGAGGGTTAGGCGTGGGAGGGTGGTAAGGAGGGTGGGTATACGGGTTGTCGCGATAGCCAGTCGCACGTACCCTACTCACGTATATCACCGACTGCCGGATCGGATATTACGGGCCACGGAGGCGGCCGCTGTGACTTTCTAAGAATATCCGTTATTTGGCTTAAATGCGTTTCGGTCGTACCGTGACTTCGAATTTATGCGAGGGTTATAGCGGGGTGCACGCGCGTTTCAAAAACCATTTGATCTCGAACCGTAATAATAAAACGCGGTATACTAGATAATAATATTATATTATTAAGTTCCGTCGCATACGAAAAATTCGTTTTTCTCGCTATCCGTTTCCTAGGCAATATTAAAAAATCTATATTTTTTTAGTTTATATTAAACAACGCACGTGTTTGAAAATCGTAATTAGTTATTACTTATTAAACTTCATCCGACCAATAACCTTTGACCCTATAATATTTAACAATACACATATATGTTGATAATGACGTAATGGGGAGGGGGAAAAGGCATCACCCTTTCCTTGGATATGCTAACAGTATAAATCATCAAAACTTTTAAAATAAATAAATGTACATTTATGAGATAAAAAATATTTTACCCCTCAAATTATTGCATAAAGTATTTACAATTATTTCATGTCTATCCTGTTGTATAATTATCATAGTATATAGACGTATTGTCAACGTTATCTGGGTTACAAAAAAACACGATAGTATTATTTCATAAATTATGATTACAGGATTATATCATCACATTATTTTTTTCAAATAGGCTATAATTTATTGCACCTTTTTTTGAAACGAACTCTTATGTACCTACCTAATATTATTTAATGGTGCCTATAGGTAGACCTACGGGTTGTTTCTCAGTCATAAAATGAGTTTTGAACAAATGTTTAGGACTTTAGGTGATGGTTTCAATTTTGGTAAGTAAGTTTTCCAATACCATATATTATATGAATTATCATATTGTGCGATTTGTGAGTTAGATTTAGTAAATTGTACCTACAATCTATATCAATATTTACTTCGGTATTCATAATATAATATTATGTATACTTTGTGTACCTATGGTCTATGAGTATGTCAGAAGTTGTCAGCTGCAGTCATCGCTCCGTTTTTAAGATAATAATGTATCGCATACGTAAAATATCTAACCGATACAAATGCACCAATGCACCACGACTCCACGCCCGAAAATCTATATAATTATATTGCGTCCACCATAATTGAGTATAGTATACAAAATATGCTTATACTATAAACGCATATTACGTAATATTATAGCAATGGACGCGTCACCGGTTTTCGAATCGGTTTACCATCAATAAATTTAGTACTTACATATTATTACGGTACGTACACAGGTGACCTACACGTGGAATGTGCCAACTGTACGCAGTACTCGTATATAATAATATATACAATAATAATATGATATTGTGGCGTTTGGTATAATTACTCTTGGAAACGCATTTGTGCGTTATATAAGTATGGGTACGTTTTAATGCATTTCGCGCGGACATAAATCTCATGACAGACCGAAAAATATTTTATTCAATTGTGACGATGATGACAATTATGGGATGATACGTGGAATTCAAATTATCCACCGGCTTAATGCACTCGTATATACCCAGGGTGGTGTTGTAGGATATATTAGCATTATATTGTGTATATAGCTGGCGCACGACAATAATACGGATGACAAGTTTTTCGCACACAACGAATTCGCTGCTGGCGCTAGCATTATGTGTTGTGTTATATTATTATGGCACCTGCAGCCATTAGGATAAAATATTCGACAAGTAAATTATCGTTTTGATGGGATACATCGCATTGCACTTATGCACACGCGCAATAGTCGCGATCGAAATCCCATCGCAGTTATTCCCCTTTGGATTAAAATAATACCATTTTACCCCCCGCGGTACACGAGCCATCGTATTATTATTATTGTTAGGTAATATAAAATTCACCTCCGACAAAACAACGCATTGTCGCCATACTGCCTACTTATAATATTGATTGATTTGAAAAATTGAAATGTTCGTCTTCACATAATAGGTTAGGTTGCAGCCTATATCGGTGTATTATAATGTTAAGGGTTTGAACTTGTATTATAAGAAATTATAAGTAAATAAATGAGTATTATATTTCATAGTAATTTGATAACATTTTATATTCGTTAAATCAATTACTGAGCTCTGAGGTATAGTGGAGATATATTCAATCCTGTTGGTGGTAGGTCGTTGGTACCCCGTCAACTATTTGGTCGACCAGTATACACTCATACAGATTCACTTTGCTATTTATTTGATTTTTAAAATCCACTCTTCAATACTTTAAATTATATCATCATAACCATTAGATATAATATGCATAACCGCTACCATCATTATATTTTTCTCATCATAATGAATAATAATATGACGTTATGCAAGTAGGTACCTATATGGCTATATATCATCATATGTTTAATCCATAAATATACAAGGCAGTAAATGTTTGTTGGTAAAAATCGATTTGACTTTTGTATAGATATGGGCGATACTCACTCACTCACTGTTACAGTGACCTAATTAATACATAATAAATATATTGTATAAAAATGAGGTTATTGTGACAATACATTTATAGTGTAGCTAATATGCCATACTTAACGAGAATTTTCAAAAATATTAAATAATATCAATTAAATAAGTAATATGTAACATTATTATTATGTGACCAACGCAGTAAATAAATTAAAATTTCATACTTCATTCGTGTTTTAGTGACCGTTCAATAGTGCGTCATTTTTCGAATATATTCGAACGAAAAACACCGTAAATAATGTATATTTTGATGACCTTTAAGCGGTCATAAAATCACTTCTATCATAGCATTTTGAAGACATCGTAAAGATACCACTATTTAGAAAATGTTAAGTTGACATTTCATTGAATCGTATTATGTACTATACCTATATATTATTTTTTGATTTTAAGTGCAAAGTTTGAATAAGAATACTTAAAGAATATTTTAGTTTTAATTACTAATAATTAGGGGCATAAAACATGTAGAAACTGCCGGAAATCAAAAATGTGTAGTATTTAACATTCGCAAATTAAAACTTAATACATACTATGCTTGACATTTTAGCTTCTATTTATAATACTCACGAATGAATATATTTATAATAGTTATGGTTTATCAAAAATAAATATATATATATTAAATTGATTAAGACGTGTACGATATGTATCCTGAAAAATTCACTGTTTTAATATTAAATTTTAAAAATTTATAGTTTAAAAAAATATCAAATTCCATAACTATAAATATCAATGAAATTATGGTATATCTATACTTAACAATCAGTAATATAACTTATAATATTATAAGTGTATTTGTGACTATTTGTATAAATTATGAAGCAATATAATACTTAATAATCCATATGGATATTTAAAAATATGGATGATAATAATAAAAAAAAAGATTTACAATCAACACGTAGCTATGTTATATGTACGGTAATTTATATTAATAAAAGAATACGAATACTTGTTATATAATATTTTAATTACAGTAATAAAAAGTAAGAATATGCCTGATACAATAATCTATCGTAAAAATAGCTTATCAACTGTATCAGTTATGGTTAAAATTATTAGTTCATTCATATTTAATTTAAAATAATTAATCATCATTCTGAAACAAATATTTAATGAAAATAATTTTAATGACTTTATTTTAGTTTTTTTTACTAAAATATAAGTATCTAGCTCAATTAGCATAAATATCTGATTAATAAACTATAAATTACGATACCCACTGTTGTTCAATTTTTTTGTGAACAGTTTACAGTATTATTCACCTCAATGAAACTATGAATAAAACTAAAGATTTCAAAGATTTTAATAAGGTTTTGGGAATTGATTAGGCGTGAGTTTATTTAAATGTATGTTTGGCGGACACGTAATACAGTCTTGTATTAGGTATGACTATTTTCTGATATTTTTCTTTCACATAACATATTGGCATATCTTATAGCCTTGTCGCGTTGAAATGATCGACAAGTCTGTAGGATGGTGAAATAATATGTTCGTACTAATAACAGACGTAATATATATATTTTCATATATTTCATATTTCATTTGTATATATTATGTTTTGTAGATGGAAATCTTGACGCGGAAGACGTATTCGACGACGAAGACCTCATGCCACCGTTATCTCCTACAGGTGAGTGAAAATGAAACAAAAATAAAATAAGAAATTTAACAGAAATCATAAAAAATCGATTTTTGTACCCTCCTTTTGCTGTTTGTGTATAATATAAATATATGCACACGCACGCATACACTACACACACACACACACACACACACACACACGCACACACACGTCGTTTTCTCTTCTATTTTCGTTGGTAGGTTATAGGTATATGCACGTATATTGTATGTATACATAGGTTTTCGTCCCAGCAGCACATATATGTGAATAAAATCCCAGGATTTTCGAGTCGCTCCCGCAGGTGCTAGGGGGATTTTTGGTGTCCCTGGGGGCCAGCCGTAACGAAGAAACGAGGTGCAGGAAAACCCCTTTTGCAATTTCCACTACTGCAGACCACGTCTGCCATGAGCCCGGCACGACGACGCGAGGTTGCGTTTCAACTAAATTGGCCGCTTTTCACGCGGTATTTCCACGGTTCATATACGTGTTTCATTATGCCAATGGGAACGGTTTGTTTTCTCCGTCCTTCCACATTCCTCCCATCAATGCCTAACCACCCAACCTACTCACCATGCACGAACTCCCAGACTAGCTCTTTCTCCAGCGCCTCTCCTCTCTTATTATATTTTGCAGCCTGTCCGTCTGGCCCTCACACTCTCATGCTCACACTCTTTCACTAGTTCTTTATATCTTATTTATTCTTCACGTACTCTATCACTCTCTCCATCAATTTTTACGAATATTTTTCGTTTTACTGGTATATGCTATAAAGGTTGACTAAAAGTACATTAAAAAAAAAAAAAACATTATATACATTAGAATTCCATTTAAACGATTTCTGTTTTTTTTCTACCGTTTATTACGGAAGGGAAAAATATGTGTATTTATACCAAGACCTGGTGTAATATTATCTCTGAATGATGTATATGTATAATATATACAAGTTTATATATATAATGAGTGACCGAGATAGAGTGGCAACTAGAGAGAGAGACAGAGAGAGAGAGAAAAAAAGAGAGAGAGAGAGAGAAAGAGAAAGAGTGATAAAGTGAGTATCAGTGAAAGTGATAGAAGGAGATGGAGAGGGAGAGATAGACGGAGAGAGAGAGAGGGAGAGAGAGAGACAGCCAGAGAGAGAGATGCCATTTCAATTACAGCGCGAAGAGATAAGAAGAAAAAGAGGGAAAAAAACCATCGGGACGGCGTCGCGGGGTAGAGAAACTTACCTTTTATGCGAGGGGGTTATGGTTCTCGAGGGGTTTGCCGACTAATCAGAGTTTTTCTTGTGCGCGTTTTCTCTTTTTCCCGGGTACCCTTACGGCACATGCAGCACCAGCGTAAAACGACTTGGCGGCGGGCAAGTCAATATTAGGTATGCGCCTTGTGGTATCCCCCGGGGGCATCGTGCCCCGCTTTCGGCGCCTGATTAATTGCATCCCGCAGACTCAAAAAACAAGTTTTATGCCCTCTTCACCCCTTTCATCATGAAATCTATTACGGTTTTAAATATATTTGTGTGGTTGTTATAAACGTTTTTCTTAGTCTTTCGACGATGAATAGTGTTTAATATGTTTGACTTCCCTGGTTTATTTAGATTTTCAATCTAAAAATTATAAAAGCAAAACAATTAAATACGTTGACATATTTATCAGATTTAAATTTTTTATGATTATTATCCCAATAAAACATAAAACCTTTGCCTTCCCATAACCTAAGATTTATAATATTTTCAAAAAGTCATAAATATAAATATTATATGGTAGACAATACAATAGTAGACAGTGCTACAGTGGTGTATATACAGCATTCTATTAAAAAAGTCAGTGTTCAGAAAAATAAATAATGTACGTGTTTTAGTATTTTAAAAACATAATAACTTAACTACTATAATGTAGTAAGTACCTACCTATGAATTTTAAAATGTACATACATTATTATGCTATATTTGTTTTATAATACAATGATTAAATATTCTGCTAAAAGTAAATTACGAAATATTTTTTATACGTATGTATAATTAATAATAATATCGTCTAGACGTGAATGACGTGGTACATGAAACTTTTGTATTTTTAAAAACAACTAAAGTTAAAATAATTTTAAACGTGCGCAGTAGAAGCAGATTGTACATCTTTAGTAGTAAAACATTGTGGTGAACTTAAATTCCTTTTTGGCCATACAAGGAAAGATGATCCACACGTAATTTAAATCAAAGTGTGGGTTGGGGAGTGGGGAGTTGAGCGAGGTGGCTCCGCTTATTCCTCAACAGCAGTTTTTCATGCCTGAACGCGTTGAAGCCTATAGCTGTCACCGATGTCGCGTCAGCTGTTTTCTGATAAACGATTTTTGTTTTATCATATTTATTCATAAATTAATCTTGCTTATTTTCATAAATCAAAATGTTATAAGTATTATTTGAGGTCTGCATAGTAACTCAACAACCATTCGCCAATAGTTAATCAAATATCAATAATATTGGCATGTCTAAATTATAATAATTTTTTTTAAACTATGCATCCGTGTTTTTTCCAATAAACTATTATATTATATTATTTTATACTACAAATAAAATCTATATTTGTAAAAAAATGGTGTGACAAAAATAATACTCTTGTTTCAACATTTTCTTATAAAGTTATAATTTATAATGTTTTATAACTCAGTTTAATAAAACATTTTCACCAACCTACAAGTACACCATAGGTTATTGTATTTGCATAATGATGGATTATGGTAATATTTATCTCATTATTATTTATTACGAACTATTAAAAGTAGCTATTTTTTTTGTGTAATTGTACCAAACAATAACATATAAATACAATTTTTTCACTTTTCGAATAGTGTGCGTCATATTATTTAAATAAATCAAATGAATGTGAAGACATAATTTTTAAATAATGTAACAATTTTAAAATATTATGTTGGTATTTTGAGTTTGGTTATAAATAGTAATTAAACAACTTGATTTACATTAATATATAATTTTTAATTGTTTTTATATTTGAAAATTACCTTAATAAATAAATAAATAAAAATGCATTACATATTATTGAGTAAACATTGATGTTAGTAAATCATTTTAAATTACGAATGTTTGATGAAATTATGTACAATTTTAATATTTTTATTGAATTTGATAGTATTATTTCACAATACATTTTATTAAATTTAAATAAAATTCATATTTATTGTATGTTTATCGAAAGTTTAGTATATTATTATATATGATTGGCCGGGCTGATATGAGTACACGTTTCTGAAGGTGAATAGTGAATGATTAAAATATAATTTTGACCAGTTTTCTAATAACTGTTAATTGTATTTATTTTACTAGTTTAACAAATTATACAGCTTAACAGTAATAAGCTAAATGCTACTATTATCACTTTTACAGAATATTACGTTGACATATTTTAATAATAATTCAATAATAGTAACGCGGCGCTTTGATTAGGCAATTTAGGTACACTAATACTCTCATGAGTTTAATATCCCGGTATTTCATAAAAATGGTTTGTAGTACATCTAAGTAAGTGAATAAGGGTTAGTAAGGTGAAATTAGTTTATGCGTACTATATATCATAATGTAGTTTATAACAACTTAATGCAATTTTAGGTAACCTATGAAATATATAGTTTGTACTTTAATAAGGTTTTTATTTATAACGGAAAAATTTCAATATAATATTATTAAATACTTTTTAATAAAACGACTTTATTAGAACGAATGGAAGTACCTGACCATTTACTGTAATACACATTATCATTAAATAGTATTCATGTTATAGCTATACCAGAATTATACCAGCTTCGCATCACTTTTGGTCGGGCTTCTAGTAACTATATTAATAATTAATTAATTAAATATTGCGAGAAGCTGGTGAAGGACTATATAAAAACTATATAAGATCAATACTATACAGTATAAGAAATGGACGTTAATATAGGTCACGCATAAATGACTGATGGTACAGGATAAATTATGTCATAAGAAAGTTTCGAAGCAAATACATATGAAACTATTTAATAGAGTGTCTGAGTGTTATATAGTCAAAGGAGGAGGTAAAGTTAATGTTGGTTCTAAAAGAACAGTAAATATGAAAGTTACCGATGGATGATATCATATATTATGGTGGTGTGACAGTATGATTCAAATCTGAAGATGATGAGAAAATATAATACTTAATATATTTAGAATAAAATCTGAATATATAAATTTAATTTCAACTATAACTAAGTGTTATACTTTATAGATACCTACTTCATACTTGTCAATTTGTTTTGTAAGCATAGCTTAATATTGACGTAAATATGCCAAAATACGATTTATTATCATAAATCACCTATATAGATGGGAAGCATAATAGAATAAAAAAATATTTAATTGAGTATAATTAATTGAATACAAATTTTAGACGATTTTAAAGTTGTTCATCAGTATAATTTCTATTTTCAGATTGGCTAGTAGCTTAAATACAGATAATATATGCATGATGAATTTATGAAACTCCTATCATCTATATTATATGGTGTTGTGATGATAACGTTTTGTTATAGAATTGTCGCAATCCCTAAATAGTTCGACATAATTCAATAATTTTTCTTCGTGAATAAACGCGATAACAAATCAGCACTACGAATTCCACCAGACGTTCATTACGTTCGTCGGAAATTATACAATTATAATATTGTCAGCTAGGTACCCTTATTGAGTTTCTGTAGAGTGCTATAAGTATAAATGTATAATATAATTAACTGTAATGCATACGTAAGAATACACAAAACTATTCATGTTATGACGATGACGTGACGACAATATAGATATATATTTTGTGTATATTATGTAGTATATACTTTACCATGGACGATATATTAAATATACATATTTTATTTCAAAGTCATAAAAAAGGAAACGAAAATCTCAGATACACACACACACATACACGCTCTCGAAACGTATAGTATATATACGTATACCGTAGTGAAGGTATAACAATATATATATATATTATGGTATGCTCGGTTTTCAATTAGTCGATGTCGGGGAATCAACTCGTTTCGCATGCACTCGACGTTGTTATGATAAACCCCTCGTCGGGCGGTGGTGGCGTCTGGAAAAAAATAAAAGCACCGAGCTTCCGCTGGCGGCAGATATCCTCTCGAGTGACGTAGACGGTGGTGACGACGGTGGAGAGGCGAGTCAGACCAGTCGCGGTGTGTGGTGGGGTGAGGGTGCGGATGTGCGGCGGCGTCGGGGGACGAGTGTTCGGGCGGGGGCGGGCTGGGCTCGAGTTCGACCGGTGCGAATTCAGAGTTCCGGCGGCGGCGGTGGATGTCGGTCGCGGCGGGAAAAGGGTAGGGGGTGGGTAGATAAGCCGAGAGGCCGCCGGCCACCTGGGATTGCCGGCAACTCCATCAGAGTGGCTTAGCGAGGCGCAGCAATTTCCCCAGAGTAACGCTCGCGCTTTCACTCCCCTCTTCATCATCTCCACCGCCACTACCACCACTGCCGTCACTAAACCCCGCTCACCCAACTCACACACGCACACACTCACACACACACACACACACATACATAAATACATACGCACACACATACATACATACGCATTCACTCGTACACACACGCACGCGCGCGAGCACCTACGTAAAACCCGCTGCTTGTCACTCTCTCTCCCCCCACGGCCCGCAACCCCTGAAACCACTAGGAGAATTGATGAGTCCTATACGCACGCACGCACACTGTACCGTCTGTAAACCGGGTTTCACCCTGCATCTACCGGTGCTTTTGTCGGCAAGGGTCAGACGCGTGCTCCATGCATGTACGGCGCGCCTGAGACGTCTCTTGCGCTAGGTACGAATATAATATAGGTACCTCATAAACATAATATGTGCCTGCCTATTTATTTGCAGTTGGTGCACTGACCTGCAGGTAACTTATAGGATACAATGCTGTTATGAATTACGATATAATCGGTCTGGAAGATTTGGCGAGTAACGTATTCTTCTTCGGTTCGCAGACGGTTCGCAGACCTATATGTAGGATAACTATACATAATAGGTACGTATCTTGTGGTCTTCCCGAAACCGTAATGGTGCTCCGCGTATATTCTTTAGAATATATCCATATAACATTAACGCACGTTTATCGGTATGCATAATATAATAATAATGTATACCTACGTATATTTCGAACGGGTGTGCGCCATAATATTATATACATGTATGAGACCGCAGTGCGTCGGGCGGTAAAGTCGGATTGCGGTGGCAGCGTTGGGAGGCAGGGTGCAGGGTGGTCGTCGAACGGCCTCCGGGGTGCCGTTCGCGTATAGAGGTAACCTTCGGAAAACGGTAGCTCGCTGACATATTAGTCTACGGGGGATACGCGTGTGCAACCCCTTGACGGGGGGTGGGGAGGAGAGCGCACATCATACTGTCGCCTCCCAGAGGTACCTGCGCTTACCTCTCTATACCCTTCTCACCACCCCGCCGTCTTCCTTATAGTCTTTCTCCCGCTCGCGCACAGCATATAAATATATATATATATATAAATATATATATATATATATATATATATATAAATATATATATATATATATATAGGTAAATATATATATATATATATATATATATATATATAGGTATATAATATATACGTTCATCTATACATGTATGTATATAGATATATATAGCACGTTATTGTTGTTATCTCGCGTGCACATGGCTTTTGTTTACCGGCTGAACGCCCGAAGGCGTCGAACGTCTCCTGGGACGTACCGGCAAGTTTGCATTTTAAAACTACTCCCGGGAGCACTTCTTTCCCGCCGCGCGGTGCTATACGAGTTGTTATATACGCGTCTTGTGCGGGCCAGTGTGTGTGTTGTGTGTATGTGTATGTGTGTGTGCGCGCGCACGCGTATATTTATACGATAAATGTACTTTATTTATACATATACCTATACAGACGCGGTCGTAAAATCGTCGTCGGCGACGGCACGGTTTCGACTTTCGTCGTGTTAGCAAAAATCGACGACACGAACAGCTGTGTTTTTTAGGTTGGAACGGCGGAGGGGGTGGCGAGTACATAACGATTTAAAATAGTTCTTAAAGATACCTTTGAAAGATGACCTGGCGGTGACCCATGGACTAGGATCAAATGTCACGGTGAAGACTGAAACGTCTGAAATCACATTTTGTTATCGTACATTTACCCAAGCTGGTTAGTGGTTAGCGACCGTCGATTTCATAGAGATTCGAAACTAATTATGTGCAGCAGTGAGCTAAACGTACTTTATACGACAATATAATTAATGAGTATTTGAGTATATTATGACGCAAGAGGCGCTGATGGCTGACCGACGATATTATATTATATTTATATCAATATCATATACTGCGTGATCGTCCTTCAATAAGCACCTTCCGACCAACTTCGACCTATATTATACTCGTTGACCAGCTTCGTGTCTTAACTTCAAAACATGCACAACTATTTGAATACCTAATAAAAATTAGTTATTCAACTTATAAAATATTTAAATAAGTTAATTCTATAAGATAACCGCCCATCTCAGATATTAATGCAAAAATAAATACTACATGAAAAATATACTGTAGTGAACGCGTCCCTCGAACATAGTAATAATTCTGAGCAAACTGCATTAAAAAAAATAAAAATTATAAACGGTGACACCACACACATACTAGCATTTATTCACTGTAGCTCAAGACTATAAACATTACCTTACTAACGTGTTTGGTCAGGGGAAATACGACGGGGAATTGATTAATGATTTGGTCATTTTCACGACCGTTGTTTACATCACGGATGTACTTGCGTTACGCCTATACGACTGGAAACGAAATAACTTAGACATATGTGTATAATATAGTAAAATATACGTATTAAATGATATTTTACTTTACAAATAACAGTTAGCGCTAGGCCTACCACACCGGAATGAGTGGATCATGCACGCGCCGATATTACTGCGGTTATAAATTATAATATTGTGCTTCCTATTATTACGGTTTACAGCGAATTACGAACGTTTCTTCACGAGTACATCGTCGTCGGTGGGTGACAGGTGGGCTGCGTACTTAGGGCGCGCGTATACGTCATGGCCGCCGACAGTTTGTACGCGTCGTATATACCTTTATGCGGGCACCGACATCGTAGCCCAAAGGGTCCGACCCGGCAAGATTTGATTGATATATTATATATTTTTCACATCGATCATTACGTGTTTTATCACCCCGAAGTGCGAGTGTGCTGCGAGTATACAGACGCGTGTTGCAGTGACTGCCATTCCCCTACGCACCATCACAGGAATTCGACGTCTGCTTTACGTAATATATTATAGGTGTATGAAACTAGCAACTCGCGTTTGAAAAAAAATATTTCAATAATGAATAAAGAACGCGTTGTGTTATTATAATATTGGTGAATTCTATTCGGAATAAAATAGGAAAGTTGCGTTTCTCAATTTCGTGTCAATGCAAATGAAAATACTTGGATCACTCGTGTCTCTCGTGCACGTTCATACACGATATGTATGATGTTATACATATTATATTGTGGTATTTGTATAAACATCCATATAGCACGCTAACAAGCAAAATTGATCACGGTGAATCGTTATATTTTATTTTTTTTTCCAAGAATGGACTAAAAACACAATCATCTGCGAGTGTAAACAAATTAGAATAGTAATATAGGTATAGGTACACACAATCACAATATATAATATATAAAATTTTAAAAAAAGGTGGGCAAGTGGATGTCGCTCTGCTGTACTGTAGGTTACAAGTGGGTCACTGTATAATGGATGGTATTAAATTTGAATTCAATGATATATCATTGTATAAGAAAAACGATTCTGAGTGGAGACGATATGTCAGTCTAGGTATAAGACATATTATACACTTATCTATGGTATTAAAAAAAAAATTGACCTATAATAAATTCCAAATTAATCATATCACAATATCCATTAGGTACATATAACGCGTTATACATCAACAACAAACCGTGATACTATCATCATAATATATCGATGAAAATATTACAAATTAGAAGTTTCAAGTGCCCACGAATAATATTATACAATCACAACAAAATAACTAAAATAGTTATTCTAGGTTTTTATGTAATTTCGTCCAAATTTGAACTTAAAATGACTATACAAATAAACTGTGCTTGTGTATTTTTTAGATTTTTTGGTAACCGAATTATCTATTTACATGGAATCTTGTTTTAAATTTTCAATCCTTAGCTATAAAAACTGAACATTTTATAATTTATTAATTACAATGGTTGATAATTTTCGAGATTTTGATAAATTCTGTCCAAATTTGATCTTTAAATGCTTATAAAAAAAAACTGTGCCTATGTATTTTCAATATTTTTCAACTGCTATTGTAAAAATATATCAGGAGTCTTGTATTAAATTTTTACACTTTTTGGCCCAACAGATAAAACTTTATTGATATTTATAGAAAAAAAAACTAAAAAAATTGAAAACTGAAAATGCCCGTAAACAGCTCAAAAAGTGTCAAAATATTTTCAAAATTGTATGGTGTATAGGAAATGCTAATATAAACATTCAGTGAAATTTTCATGTATCTACAGTTATTCGTTTTTGAATTACAAGAAAATAAGGAAATCGGTACATGAGAAATCGAGTGAATATCTAATGTTGTAAAAATATGAATTTAAAACGCTCATAAAAATTTAATTTGACTTTCTTGTAGAAATTTTTTTTTTGATAAAGTTAGACAAACTTATGAGGAATCTTGTATTAGATTTTAAAATCTTAGATTTAAAAAGAAAATTTTTTATGAATTTCTAACTCAAAATAATTTGCAAATTTTCGTGATTTTTCCGTATTTTTTCAAGATTTGAACTTTAAACGTGTATAAAAAAAAACTGTGACTAAGGATTTTTAATTTTTTTCATCTGCCTTTGAAACAATAACCTAGGAGCCTTCTATTAAATTTTCAAGCTTTTTTACCCAACAAATAAAATTTTATTGATATTTATAGAAAAAAAATTTAAAAAAACTGAAAACTGACAATGTCCGTAAACAGTTCAAAAAAAGTCAAATTATTTTCAAAATTGTATTGTGTATAGAAAATGCAAATATAAACAACCAGTGAAAATTTCATGCATCTACGGTCATTTGTTTTAGAGTTACACCAATAACCAAAATCGATTTTGTTAAAAATCGATTTTGCGTAAAAATTCCCGTTTTTCCTTAATTTTTCTTTTGTTTTTCACATCGCTTTTGAAAACTACTGGGAAATTAAAATTTTGACCTCCCCAATGCACCAACGATATTCACTTTCCCATCGAACAAGATACTGAAGTCGAAAATCGAAGCATTATTTCGACTACTTATCGTGTACACAGACACAAAAATAAAAAAATAAAAAAAAAAATAAAAAAAAAAAACACACATCATTGTAAAATCAATACATTCATCGTTTCACTCAGAATCTAAAACAGTTTCAATAATCATCACATTTTAATTATTTTGAAAATAATGTTACTAATTTTTTTTTTACCAATTTTTAATCGACCATTAAATTTATAGAATACAGTATAGCTGATGTGTATAATATAAGTTAGATACATAATGTATTACGTATAGCATATTATTAAAGTATGTCCATAAAAACTAATTACATAACTAAATACTATCTGGTGGATATGAATAAATACATTTTTTTTTTATGACGACAGAGAAGTTAAGGTTGCTTAAACGAGACAAGACTATGCATTCTAAACATATTTGCGTGTTGTTCGTAAATAATAATAATATATCACATGACCTGCGGTGACATGACAGCTGGAAAATATTGTGGTAGACTTTGGTCTTTGAGTTATGTATGTTAATATTGGTATTTCTTCTTAAGATAATACATCGGAACATATTTTGGTAAATATCACACGAATTCTGATAAATCGCTAATATGATGAATGCATGACGTGAACACTCTGATAATATAATATAATTTGAGGTAAATAATAATTGTATCACTTAAATCATTAGCTGTCGCAGTGCAACATACGTTTCTCATAATTCATATTATCTAGTAATATGATGCTGCCACGATGCAGTCGGCCTTTATTGCGTTTGCAATAAACAGCAGTTACGACAAGTTTGACTTAAGAGGAATCCAAGTCCATGTGTCGTTTCCGTCTTTCAAACATACAGCATAGCAAATTGTACGTTCAAAATAAACCATTTTACTCTAACCTAACGTACTATACATTTTAAGGGTAAGATTATTATCTATGACACCCTGGGTTTTACTGATATTTTAAAATGTACAAAAAAATGTACGATTTTAAAAAAACGAATAATTTGCTGAAATTAAAATATCAATAAATTTCCCCGAAATGTTCTACCATAATAAACTCACCATTAAATTTTATAGTACCTAGCTATCTCTAATTTTAAAAATAACAGGAGTAAATGGATTATTGTGAACGTACGTCGCTATATTTGTGAGACGGAGACAACACATGTGGGGTGGCGTCTTCATGAGATAGAAACACAATGTTAGATTTTAGATTTTTAGCGGAGAGTCTGAAACAAGCCGATCTATTGATTTTATATTGATACGTATCTAATCATTATTCGAGTTCCCTACTAGTTTTTGAGGAAATCATTATAAAGTTAACCAATTATTTGATTAATTTTTAATTTTTAATAAGTTAAACTGTGTTTTGAATAATAATAGTTATAATATCGGAAAAAAGCTTATCAAAGTTTTATTAATTTACTACTTTACGAAAAAGTTTATCAGTACCCTTATCATATTACATAACCCTTATCATTCAAAAGTATGTTTCAATAGGATGTACTTTGTTAATTCACTGTATGTTGTTAATTGTTTTAAACGTAAGTGAGTATGCATGTTTTTATACTTGCTCATTGTTTTTTATAATTTTATGTACAGCTCTATTGATATGTACATATTATTATGTTCGAAACAGTAAACCTTGCAGACAAAAATAATTATTTTACTCACATATATTATATTGTTTAAGTGAAATATAATTAACTGTCATAACAATGACGTAACATATAACAACGAATCACCTAATATATTATGTAAACTCAAATTACTTTTACAACGAAAAATTTAGCTTTTTTATGGCAACATTGAAAATTAAAATGAGTCCAAACGAATTTATAGATCATATTATAATCATGAATATTATAAATTCAACACAGAAAAACATAGAATATAATATAATATACGTACGATATAGACATTGCCGTACACCAATAAAAGGTTATATTATTTTACAATTGAATCCACACAATCAATAAATTCTAATGTATTTACTATTTATCTAAATGTTACTACACGTATGTCATTGTTGTTGAGCTGCGAGTAAAATGATTTTTGCTTTTTCGTTGCTGTTGATAAAAGCTCTTTAGCTTTATAAAATAAATTAAATACTATAATGCTTGTACATAATATATACATGATGTAACCCGTTTTACGTGTAAAACAATAAACACAAAACATTTCGCAATACCGTTCGATTGGAATGGGACAAAAAAGTCACGTGATCCGTGACAGTCGGTGCCGTCGCTAAAGTCGAATACTTGCTTTACGTACGAGTGTATGTATAGAATTTTATCGCCTATCAGATGTTATCAGGGTCCACGTTAACAACAAATTATTATCAACGTGGTGTTTTTTTCCCGGCTCCTCATCGTTTTCGTTTTTCGTCTACCTCCACTGCGGCAAAGTGCATGTGCATTATGTGCAAAGTGCAAGTATGACAGATGACGGTGGTACAGTGACAGCAATGTACAATATAATATTATAAAAGAAGTGATATTCTGCGGCAAAGTGCATGTACGACAGATGGCGGTGGTTTAATGACAGCATCGCGTAACTCAATAATATTAACCGATATATTATACTATTATTATATACATATATATTATAAACCAGGTATCACAATTCGAGTAAACGGACGATATAATTATAGCAGTGACATTCTGGCGCAAATGATACTGTTCACTGTTATTATTATCGTCATTATCATTATCATCACCATCCCGCCTTAGGTATAATAATGCAATATCATAGGAAAAAAAATAATAAAACCTACACCGCGTGCACTATAGCCGCGCTGCGTTTCGGTATGCAATTACCGGCGGATTCTTTGTGTATCGCGGGACGTCTGCGACTGCAATTTTCCGTATGGACGTACAACACCGTTTGCGGTGCACATATTATTATTATTATTATTATTATTATTATTATTATATTGTTTAGATAAGAGCAATCGTACGAAGAACGCGCGACCGACCGATCGACCTTAACCCGTCCACTATCGCACAGCAGCCGCAGCGGGGTGTATGAAATTCATCTATCGGAAATGCCGTTATTCCTGGCAAATACCTATGTAACATAATATAAACGATTATAATATTATATTATATCACTAAGCCGTATTATTTTTTATTCCAGCGACAACGACGTAGTGCAAATATCGGCATTATATTATGCTGTTGATCTATAATAAACAGGACGCCTATGATCGTTGTATCGCGTCGCGCGCTCGAGTGTTTCTCCGCGCGTTGACTTTTGTTTTGCCGTCGTAAATAATAATATTCATATAGGTATTAATCACTATCTGCACATGGAAGAACGATGTTCTGTTATGAGCAGCTATTATAACCGTCGCTACATTATATTTTTTGATTTTCTTGATTTCGATAAAAAAAAATTGAAATTCTATACATAGTAATATTGTTTTTGCGTCCACTGTTTGTCCAAACCGGCCGAGTTAACCGATTCGTAGACCTATAATAATTTATGTAAATATTTTAAACACAAAGATTATTAATATAATGAATTCACATTATGTATGCGAGCGGCCACACAAGTATAGCGAGAGGCGAGCAGTGAAGTGCCTCTATATAATATTATATACACGTTGAAGACCGGCGTGTGCATATGCACGAGGAAAAACAGTGTGGCGAGAGTCTGGACTATACGTGCACTCATATTATATGTGCGAGGACTTCCGGAGGGTTCGTCGAGGAGAAGGTGGGTGGAGGGGAGGGTTAAACCCTCTCCGGGATATCGACGCAGCAGCCTCCGCCGATATTGTCGGGGGACCGATAGACCGATGACCTGGACGGCGGTAAATCGGCGAGGATGAACGGTGTGCGAGAGATGCGCGAGGGGGTCAGATCTAATAACCTGCGGGTACGAGCGACCGCCGCCGTTTAATTGATAAGTCCGGCGGGAAACAAGCGATAATTTATAACGTGTGCGTATTGTATATTGTTTGTATATAATAATATGTACGTACAGGAAAACAGTGTTGTTTTCCCAAGACTTTTCACTCTGCCATCGCCCACCACCGAAAATTATATTATACAGTTTATGACGCTGACGATTTTTTTTCGTAACTATAAAAATAATATTATGTGTAAACGAGTGCGTTTCATCAAAAATGTATATTATATAATTACGAGTTTGTAATAGTAAACAAAAATCGATTTATCGCTCGGAATATTTAATGTTTTTTTTTTTTTCATAACTAATATTAAAAAATCTCATATGTCTGTTGACGTCGTCGGTTAGGCAAAAGGATATTATGTTAAAATTATAAATTACATGAGTTAGGTAAGTGAAATATTGAGTTTTGATTGCGATGTAGACTGAACAATGTACATAGTATATTATATAATAATAATTTAAAACTGAACTCTCGTATTTCATCAACAGGTGGTTTGTAATTTAGTATTTGAATATTTTCCACAGTATTTTATTGTTATTTATAAACCATATTACAATATGCATTTATGCTAATCAGTGTTTCTGGATATTTAGGACTTAACTTACCATACTAGGAATTACAGTCATCGACTGTATGTAGGACGTAGGTATAATATTATGAACCAATTATCACAAGAACATTTAAAAAAATAATACATGTGTTATTTATAAATACTCTATCCATAATCCATATGACCACATAAATATACATATAAATTGTAAATATTAATTATACGACGAATTACCAAAACGGATGACGACACGTATTTAGCATCATTCATTTCACCGCAAAATTAAAGATTTGAAAATTAATTACAGAACCCAGTAATTAATTGAACATACTAGGCACATGTAAAATGTCGTTGACGAGGTTGATGGATATTTGAAATATTCAGTTAAAATTCACTGATAAAATTGTCGTCCACTGTGAGAGTTTGGCCAACTATATTTTTTTATAAGTTTCTGCTATATATTTTATAACTATCTGCTTGAACCAGTTATTCAATTTAGATTTTAGACCAAAATAGTATAGGATTAGAAGAGAATTACAATAATATAAGTTTAATTTTTTTTAAACAAATTGTTAAGTCTACTATACCAAGATATTTAATAATTATTATTTAAATGAAATATTATCTAAATATATTATAAAATTATAACTTTTTGATAAAGAAAATCTAATAACTAACAAAAAATTAAGAATAACGTTTAAACGAGCGTTTAATAATAGAGCAATTTTAACAACATTACGTTCGAGTTTGTTTTATGAATACAAAAATGTATTTCGTAAATGTCTTATTTACTCCGAATATTACCGGCCTATGTCTATCATTTTACTATACGTCATGGAAAAAATAACTCAGTGAGTTATAACAAAACCGTTATGATAATAAATTGGTAATTGGTACTCTCGAATGTCAACCATAGTTTAGATGTTAGAACAAACAAATTGGTATAACATATCAAATGAAAATAGTAACAGCAGAAGAATTAATTTTTTTGATCGTGATTATTTTTATTTTTATATTATAATCAGATTCATAATTTTTAAAAACACATGCTATTATGTAGCCGTTACGAAATGGAAAGTAAATACAGTAATTATGTTGATAAATGTTTAAGTTGTAAAATATACTGGGTCTTCTTGTGAACACTACCAAATCTGGTTAAAAGTGTTAAAAGCAGGTACTATAATTATTGTATCAGTTACTAAATTGTATTTTATTTATTTATTATAGTCAACGAGGGTACTGGGTAAGCAGTGCCAACCATCATTTATTTATTTCTGTTTCTAGATATTATTTTCTATCTTTTCAAACAATTAATTTGAACAGTTTTACTCCTAACTCGCAGAGAACAAAAACATAATATTTTTATCCTAGGAAGGTAGGACCTATGCTTTACAAATGCACAAAATGATCGGTTTTTTTAGTGGGAACTTACCAATTTCAGTTATAACTATATTAAATCAATTTTTTTTTGTGTGAGCTTTGTCATTTTATTGCATATAGACTACGATATAGTTAGGTATATGGCGTGTTATAAGTGCTATAACGTTTTAACGTATTAACGTCTTACTTATAAATCTGTCTCTCTCTCTCTCTCTCTCTCTCTCTCTTTTTTGGTCTTTGGTTGTGTCTGGTTATGTTAAATTATTTAAACTGTTTAAACTGCTTAATGTATACAATGCATATTGTTTAATTTATTATTTCTCGTCTACAGGGTCTGGAAGTACGAAAAGCGATGAAGACGAAGGTGACGAGGACGAAGAGGAAGAGTGCACTGTTGATGATGACGATGACGACGACGACGACGATGACTTGCAGTCGGTCAGTTCTACTGAGGGGTCAAACCACAGTCTGCTTTCGGGTAAATATAATAATATATTGCACTATAATAATCAGGGCCGTATTTACATTTTTTGTACCCTGGGTCAAAAATATTTGTACGCCCCGTACAAAAAAAAAAATTAATCTGTTTTTTAATTGTTTGGTTATAGTATTTATTTATGAAAATTTTGTTAAAAACAGATCACGATGATGCATTATTTTAATTACTGTAAAAATGTATGACAATATAAAACTGTAGGTACACTATAAAAAATATTACAAAAAGTAGTTATCATTGATTGACAAAATGAGTAAATGACGCCAGATGGCCATATCATAGTCATGCAATGCAAAAAGTCCAAGTATAGTACTCAAACAAATTCTTACCAAAAAAAATGTTATTTATATACTATACTCCGGCACCTGGCCGCCCCCTAACTATGTAAAAAATTGGCCGCCCGGGGCCAATGTCCCCGTTGCTCCCCCTTTAAATACGGCCCTGATAATAATAGGTATGCTAAGTGATTTTATCGAATTCAGGAAATTTTCCTCCCCATGCGCTATAAATACCAATTACTAATACCTACTTGCCTCGCACCCAAAACGATATTTTACATATTAACATTGATTAGAAATTCTAAAGGGAGAACGAAAAAAATTCGAACCGGTGTTGAACGTACGGTTGGTTGGACATGGGGGAAATAATGTCCGAATACCGATTTTATTACTTTACGTTATATTATAATAATATTTACGTATCTTAGTGTACGCATTGACACGTGCGACGTTTACAATACTCCGTGTTTCCCGTGTTTGTTTTGCACGAGGGAAATTTATAGAATCCGATTAATATAATATAATCATTGTTCATTATCATAATTATTATGGTAGGTAGGTACCTATGATATGACGTTGTGTCGTTGTGTAACGATATTATTCCGAATGGAAAGTCGCGTGACACGGCCTCAGAGCATTTCACTGTAATACATTTATAATATACTATTGACGAAAACAAGTCTTCGTGGCGACGACTCCTCCCCCCCCTCTCCGACCCCGTTACACACTCAACCCTTACACCGTCCCCTCACGCGTACCACCCACCGACGAGCCGTGTCGTCATCGGAAGCGGAACGGTCGCATCGTTGTCGTCGTCATCGTCGTCAATGGGACGCCGAGTAGAGCATTGTTAGTCCGGCGGCGGTGTGTGTACCGGAAATAATTGCAGCCGCCACGGTCCGCATGAAAACCGACTTTAATCGCCTTTTCCAGTCGGTATACGCATACACGGCCGAGCAAATCAAATATTATTACACGAGTGAAGAGTAAATAAAATTAATAATAATAATGTGACTAGGAGCTGGGACGTGTGGTCGGCGTCTCCCCACGTTGGAAGCCCATGGCTACAACATCACACACAACTATCATACTTTATTGATGACATAACCGAGTCAAAGCCCCTACGCGTTGTTTATAAGATCTACCAAAATTCAAGACTCTTACTGTTCAGTACAAAATTATCACGGATACACGGATGTTTGTTTTTCTTATTTAAAAAACAAGATCGAAAAACAATTCTATACGGCCATATATAATTCAAAATTAAGGGGTCATCAATGAAAAGTGTAGTTTACGTATGCCTACTACCATATTATAATATACTGTATACCAAATACAGATTTACGGTGCAGTATTAACAATACGGTAAACGTATCGATAGTAACAGTAAGCACAGTGGCAGGAGTGATTCACTTCTGGATAATTTACTAAAATAATAATTAGACTAAATAATTCCGTCCAGCGACAGGTAAAACGTCGGGATTGGTTATAACAATTTTATCACCGCGTTATGATATTATTATGTTTACATAAATAATTCATCTATCTACGTGGTATATTTTAGTGAAGTCTGTGGTCCACGATTCACATAAAAGTATAGCATGCACCGGTAATAATATTATTATGATATGAGCGCCTGACACGTCTGTCGAACCGCCCGATCAAATAATAATAATAATAATAATATTATTATATCATCCACATATTATTATATTTAGACATGATGGTGCACTCGAGCAGCTGGTTGCTCGCGTCGTCATCGCGTTTTATACGCACTTTTTCTTGCGCCTTGACGGGAGACGAACGTCGCGGCGAATGGGTTGTGCGAGAGTTTTCCGAGAATATAATAATAATTGTACCCTTGCTAAAAGTTGCCGGCGCCGTCGCCCGCGCACCGCTCACCACACTATATAGTTCCATCGGCGGCGGCGGCGGCGGCATGCAGAAGAGCGGCGCGGTCCTATCCCGCGGGAACCGTATAATAAACCCGCGGCGGAGATCGCGTGCGGGTGGTATATGTTGCCATGTATATATGTATATTATTATATTATATACGTTCGTTTTGTTTGATTGTTATTGCCTCGGCGGCAGTCGGCGGTGGTTGTGCAAATGTGCGGAGGGAAAAAAACGAGAGCATTCTATCTATTTCTCTCTCCGCAAGAAGCAAAAAATAAATAAAATAAAAACCTAACCGTCCGTCTATACTTTATATAATAATAATAATAATAATATATATTATGTACGCGTCGCCGCTGATGTTGCCGGTGCCGCGAGCACTCGGACCTCTGCCACCGTCGTCGGAAAATCGATATCATATGCGGTTTTTGTCGGGCCGCCGTCGCCGCCCGCAGGACGTACAAAATTAACGCGCGCCGCGTGTCAATTAGCAGCGACGGTGATGGCGGTGGCTCCAGCGGAGGAGGACGACTGTCCCGACAGCACATAGCAGCGTAGGTACCTGTCCTGTAATAAGTCCGACTCTCCATCGCACCGTAGTTCGATCTGTAGTGCACGTACATTACACAGAAATGCACTACGCCCCGTAATGATATTTCTAGTGCAAGAGTGCAATTCAATTAGGTATCTGCAAACATACATATACTTATACATATACTTATACATATACATATACATATACATATACATAATATATATATGCATTCACACGTACATATATATATACATATATATATATAAAGGTATCGTGTGGTGCAGGTATGATAGCGCGGGGGCGGCCGTCTCGTAATTTTATATATATTACATACACACGAAGGTATAATATATATTATCGTTATGACATGTTCCCGACGTACGCGAACAATATATATTTTATATACCTAGGTATAAATACATGTTACCTACAGGGTATTTATCAATAGCGAGATCGCATACTCATTTTATCAATTAATAACAATGCAATTTTTAAAATTCTGATTTTAGTGCATAAAGTTTAATAGCTCGGGAATATTATCAGTCTGAATTTCGATTTATATAGATGTAGATCATCAACGTTTTCTAAACAATTGTTCCGGTGAACAATTTACAGTAAAAAACAAAATTTGAAAAACAGATGTGTGTATAGGTACAGGGCACTCTTAAAATTTATAAAAATATATGGTTTTTATAATACGTTTACTTAAAGATTCCAAAAATCAGAATTCTAAATATTTATAATTACATACCTACCTAGTTAAAGGGGAAAAAAAGGAGTGATAGTGGTTGGTAAATCTCTCTATATAAAATATATGTATAAATTACACGGTGTATGTGTGAGTTGTATATATATAAGACGTGTATGTGTGCATATATTTCGGATTCGTTATATATATAATATATTAAACATACGAACAGAGTCCCGCGCCGAAATAATATTATATTATATACGAATTTAAATAATAATAATAATATGCGTTCCCGCGAGCACTCACTATGGCTCCTCCGTTGTACCATGCATTGTGCATACATGCGAGTATCTTTATGTATGTATATTATATACTTTTCTCTCGTTTCTTTGTACTGCGGCGCCTGAACGACATATTATTATAATATGTTGTACCTACATTGTTGGTAGGTACCTATAGGTCCTATATAGGTACGGGGATGATGAAACAGCACCTAATACTCGTGTGACCTAAACCTATGATATCGCGAGTAGGTACCTATATATCAAAAAAGTCCATGGGGACCGCGGATTTAAAAACATGTATAATATACATACGACATTATAGGCAGAGGCGGTGCCTAATTTATATTATATTCATAACATATATAATAAAACGCAGTTCAAAATTTGTTAAAACTATATTATATTTAAAAAAAAAAAATCGATATGTTGTGAATAAATAATGCGGTTCAATCGTCTTTCAAAAATAAATATATCTTTTAATAAATTTACTAAAATTTTATAATAATTTATGGGCGATTGTAAACTCCTCCAGAATACCGGTTAGATAAAAAGGTAATGGAAAGGTCTAACGTAAACTCCGACAGTTTTATTTTCTTACCTATAATGATTATAGGAAACTCCAGCACTATTAAGGCCTTCCTTGAGTAAAACTAAATGATATTTCTCTACAAAGTAAACTTAAAAATACAAAATAAAAAAAAAATTATCTTGTTAGAGAAAGCTATAAATACTAAATAGTTATAATAATGGATTTATATTAGACTTAATGGTTTGAATATCTAAAAATTGTATCTCATAATTTTAGTTCACAGTTCAAAATATTATAAGTGTTATAACATATAATGACGTCATAATAATATAATATACCTACATATTTTTTGATTATTAGTTATTACAATTATTATCTATCATTATTTTTTAACAAAATATTGGCCATTTCAATTTGTATGATTTATTCGAACAATTATTATTTTTATGTTTAAGTTTTTATATTTTTTGGCATATACTTATCGGTGGAATACGATTGCGCGCGTTGTACCTTTTATATACGATTGCGCGCAGTGCCGGAATAACAAAGAACATGATTTTGAATATTCAAAATTGAACGATTGCCCGTGAAATTTGATGCGACGTTGCCAAATTGTTTGTTACAAATTTCAGTTATTTCATAATTAATTTTTAAATATTTAAATACAGATACAAATTCATCCATTTAGGAAGTTTTCAAATACATTTACTTAAATATTTATTGTTATAAAAAAAAATATCGTTAAAGATACGTAAATAACACAAAATAAAACAAACACTTTACTTACACATGCAGTCTACGTCATAAAAGAATATAATTATCGTTATAAAAAAAAATATTCATAATCAATGGTTAAATATTCGAATAGATAAATAAATTAAAAAGTAAATAATTAAAAAAAGTTGACAAATTACATTTAATATTTTAAGTTAAATTTTAAAGCCCCGATACCGATTTCCAACTATGGCTAAAAACTTAAGTACATTTTCTGTCGTTTTATTTTTTATACCCTTCGTATTGCTTACACAAAAATTCTATTTTCTTAAGTTCTTCCTTCGATATTTACCGTGCACCTGTATATTTGGCAACGTTGCTTAGAAGTTAAAATAATTTAGCGCGCGCAATCGTACGCCTAAAAAGGGACCGCTGATAAGGACCGCGCGCAATCGTATTGCACCCATACTTATTAAATAAGGATTTATTATTATAAAACTATCATTTTCTGCTTATTAATAATCTGTATATTATATTAATTGTATAGTGTATACTGTTACTTGATTTTTTTTCCGGCGGAGTTTACACGAACTCAATTTTACCTGATTTTTGTCACTGGCGGAGTTTACATGCAATTGTACTTGTTTTATTTTCCTGGCGGAGTTTACACTAAAAAAAGGTTCTTGTGGCTGATACCTAATTTATACTATGCCAGGCGCCACTGCACAAGCTTAGTGATAAATAGGTAGGTGAAGCATAACCCACAATCAATTTCTAAAATAGGTTAGGGACCTTCGGTGAATTTTGATGGATATATTTATGGTAGTAACCGGGGGGAGGGCGTGGCCAAGCATAGCGCATATATTTAACATATTTAAGTATATTGGTCTCCTACTCTCCTCACATATAATTAGGTACCTAGGTCAATTTTGAACAGAGTCTATACAACGCAATACAAATTTGAATTAATTTTAAAGGTACTTAATAAAGTTGATGAATTAATTACATTTGAATAGTATGGTGTGATTGTTTTCAAATATATAGCAGTACGGTACAAGCCTTGGCGAGTAGTATTGATTTTTTTTATAAATCGTTATAGTAAATATTAATATGCATTATTTTTATATATTAAAATGAAAAATTTTATATTAATATACAATTTATTTAGGTATTTTTTTATATTTTGAAACGTTGGTATTATAAATAAAATTAAAAAAAATATAAAATTAAATAATTCATACTTAATTCCTTATATACATGTAAAAGTTTAAACTGTATCTAAAATTCTAAAAGGTACACTCAATAATACATGCATGTATTTTACTATATACTTTTTTTTAAACAGTTCAATAATATCATATTTAATTAATACCTAATTACCAAAGAGTGGAATAGTTTGATCACAAATACCAACTTATTTAAAAACACAACCCAATTTTTTTTTCAAATTACGTCACTGATAACATAGGTAAGTAACATATAATAATAAAATATTGTTAAATATACATTTTTATGTTCATAATTATTATTTGTATTATATATTGTATATAGTGGTGTTTTTATTGATTTTTGTGATGAGTGGCTTCATATTTTCATATACGAGTAGGTAATATTAGTAATCTCTGAATCGTATGACTAGTATGACACTGATCACAGATCGACATAGGTAATAATTAGGGGTGTGAATTTAATGCTTTTGCATATCGAATGCAATTGCATGTGTATCGTTATGAATTCAAAATTAGGAATTATATTATAATAACTGCATATAACTGTTATCTATTTTATATTTTAAGCGAAGCGATGAATTATGTACCTAAAAGAAAGAAAAAATCATGGCTAGGTCAATTTGTTATTAAACATATTTTAAAATATCCCTCAAGAGCCTTGATTTATTTTTGATATTTACTTGATTATACATAAAATATTTAGGAATACACTTTAAAAATATAATTTGAATTTGAAATAGTAAGACTGTAAATGTGTAACTTAAAATTATTGTTCTAGGTACTTTATTAAAATGAAACTCATACACTTTTAGCATACAAAAAGATAAAAAAAAAAGGTAAAAGTATTATTAAATGAATTAAATAACTTGTAAGTAAGAGTATTTTGAAGTGTGTGTAAATATTAAAATAATATTATGTAATATATGTTATCCCATAAACATTTCAAGCATTTATTTATAAATAAAACGTATATTGCTACAAATGTAATTCAAATAATATTCAATAAAATAATCAATGAACGCTTAAGTCTAAAAATTAATTTGTTCTTTAATTAGGTACAACAAATTGATAACCATTATAAATAATTTGACTTCAAACAATAATTTCGTAAATTTGTTTTTGTCTAATTCAGAAAAACTGAATAAAAAATCAAAAAAGGTGGACAACTGGGTGTCGCTCTGCTGTACAGAAGTTTACAAATGGGTCACTGTAATGGATGGTGTTAAATTTGAATTCAATGATATGATATCATTGTATAAGAAAACTATTCTTTCTTGTATCTACAGTTATTCATTTTTGAACAACAATAAAGTAACAAAACCTCTATATGAGAAATCGAGTAGTCAAAAAAAATTAATTTGATTTGTTTGTAGACATTTTTTTTTTTGATAAAAATAGACAAACTTATGAATAATCTTGTATTACATTTTCAAATTTTTTTTTTTTTTTTATTTTTATAATTTTTATTTACAATCTGTTACAATACAATGAACAATAAGTAAAATAGATAATAGAATAAGTGGATTGAGGAAAGGACGGATTTAAGAAGCCTTCCAGTGAAGACACTTTGTCAGCTGTTTATGTACATTTCAATAAGTTAACAATAAAGTTATGAATAGAAATAAAGATTAGGTAGTTAACTAAATAACTAAATTAATAGGTCCCGACACCACCGCCTTTTTAGTCTTTTCCTAGGATTGTCGGGTATGTTTGCCGACGCAAGTCCTTTGATTAGGAGATTATCATGATTTTTAACAGATAAGTTAAATCGTCTATAAAAAGTTCTAGCTACATCACAGACGGGTGAGATGGCGAGATCGTTATGTAGGGCCTGGTTGGACACGTAGAAAGGTGCTTTAGTTATGGCTCGGAGCGTTTTGGATTGGAAGCGTTGGATACGGTTAGTGTTTGAAATTTTTGCAAAGCCCCATAATTGAATTCCGTACGTCCACATTGGTTTAAGATAAACATAAAGTTTATATATTAGAAGCTTGGTTGGTAGTTTTATGTGGTTGGAGGTTAGGAGAGAGCGGAGAAGACGAAATCGATTGTTTAAGGATAGTAGTTTGCTGTGAAAATGAGGAGACCATGTGAGGCGTTGGTCAATAATTATGCCTAGATAGCGAGTGCTCTGCGCGGTTGGCAAGATTTGCTCATTTAAAGTAATAGATGGGCATATTCCCTTCCTAAGAGTGAAGGTACATTGTATAGATTTAGATTCGTTTATTTTCACACCCCACTTCTTATACATTTTCAAATTTTAGATTTCAAAAGAAAAATGTTTATGAATTATCAACTCAAAATAATTTGCTAATTTTCTTGATTTTTCCGTATTTTGTCAAGATTTGAACTTTAAATGCTTATAAAAAAAAGAACTGTGACTAAGGATTTTTAACATTTTTCAAATGTTAATGTAACAATATAGTATGGAGCCTTGTATTAAATTTTCAAGCTTTTTTACTCAACAAATAAAGTTTTATTGACATTCATAGAAAAAAGACTAATAAAATTGAAAACAGAAAATGTTTCTAAACAGTTACCAAAGTACCAACTAGATTCACTTTTCTATCAGAAAAGATACTGTTGAAGAAAATCTAAGCACTTTTACTGTCCTAAAAGGTGATGACAGACACAAAAAAATAAAAAATTAAAAAAAATTATATAGTATTATAGAACTAAATACAATCTTTTAGTATAATATACTCATATATAGTCATACAATATAGTCATACATAATAATCTGCCCACCGCAGCAAAGGTCGTATCTCTGTTTTTACAAAATTTTTTTTTTTCAAGTTGTCATAACTTTTTTTGTGTGGTTCCCGCGAAGACGGCAGTACCTGCATTTTATTGTATAGAACGTCTTTGATTGTTTTATGCTACTATCAGTTTCACGGCAACTTCACAAAAACAGATATGACAACTTAAAAAAAAATTTTGTGAAAACAGAGATACGACCTTCTTCGCTGCGGCTGGCGAATTATATATGTGTATTATGTGTATAATACAATACCTATACTATTATTATTTATTACTAAATACTAATACAAATTACTAGCTGATCCCGTGCACTTCGTTACCCGTTAAATGTACAAACTGTATGACTCAAATTTTGTTCAATGCGTTATTTAATATTCGGTGTATGATGTTCTAGAATCTAGATTTATATTAACCTTTCTAGTGCCCGGAATAAAAATAACCTCGTACTGTTAGTACGTAAGTGTATGTTTAACTCTTAAGTATCAAAGTTATACCAAGTTTGTCGTTTTCACTTAATTCCATCTACAGTGGATTAATATAATCAATTAATACAAAATTCTAACCTAACTGAACTAAAATACGATGAATAAAAAAAACCGAATTTAACCCTTTTTAAATTAGCCTATTTTCTTACACAAACATTCATTTATATTTATATATTGACAAAAAATAATAATACAAATCAAAAAATATACCCGATTAACCAATAGCAACCAATATATAATACACTATTATTATTTTTTTTTCATTTTTTTCCAGACAACCCTTATCACTTAGGGGTATGAAAAATAGATATTAGCCGATTCTCAGACCTACTGAATATGTTTAACCTAATTTCATAGAAATCGGTCAAACCGTTTCGGATGAGTATGGTAACTAACATTTTGACACGAGAATTTTATATATTAGATTACTTAAATAACGAACGATTGGCATGCCATGTAATACTTAATACATTTTTTTATGTAATGATGGTCATTGAACAATTATTTATTAAATTAGTTTTCTGTATTTTCGCAATAGGATTAAAACTAACTTTTTAAAATAATAAATAAAAAAACGCTGGGGAAAACGACTTAGACATTTGAAACACTTTTTTTTTCAATCACTAATTTCTTGTATTATTATTTTACGTAATTTTCTGATTGGAGTTAATATTTCAGAAGTCGGCTATCCGTTAATTTTAATGGACATACGCTAGACTTGAATACCTATTGTTAAACATTAGATTACATTACAGTATAATACAATATGTACACTACCTATGTTCCAATTAAACAACAGCACTGTTAATTTATTAATGTATCCGATTGTTTGTATGTTATGACTCTTAAACAGATCAGACAATATTCACTTAAACTATTTAGCGGTTGTACATTATACTTGTAAATGTACAGCGATTTGAATGCGTAATAATTCTTCTGTGGGTAATTTATTTTAATTTTTTTGTTAATGATTAGGTATAGACTACAGTGTATTATACGTCGTTATTACCTACTACAGCTCATATTTTTTTCGGCGACACCAACTTAACAGAATCAGTCGATTTCGAACAATGCCATTGGTTTTATAAAATGTATAAAAATATTATGAACGTTGAACGTATATAATCGATTTACAGGTGGGTATGGCACGTGCTTGTGGTAATGCAGGTGCTCTCCGCGCCCGCTCTTCTTCCCGCTCGCTGGCTCACGACTCCTTCCATCTCATTTACTCTGACTTACTGGTCGCGGTCGTACTGTAACCGTCCAGGTGACACCTGCTGCGAACCTTGTGACCATCGACTATAGTAACCATGTAATAATAATATTATACTCGGTTTGACCTTTGTTTCAACGACCAGTTTCCGTTGAAATGTCAGAATATTCAACCATATACAGCGCATGGGCGATCGGGTGAATTGTCAACGTGACTTAAACAAAACAATACCATACAATGTGCCTAACTGTAGTCAACTAAGTACGCATATTGATCTATACAGTATACGTAAAAATAACACAAAAATTCAAATAAGACTATATAGAGATTTGCATCGTATATGTAAATAAAAAAAGAAGGTTGAATTTAAAAAAAGGTGAAGAATTTCTAATGGTTGTATTGTGTTGACAGTAATATTGCTGTAGATCTTTGTTATACATTAGTTATCACGACATCACGATTCACGGTTATAAACATGTTGATTTTTACGCATAATTTAAGTTTTCTATAATTCAATCTATAAATTAAAACAGGACATCAAGATTCATTAAGTTCTCAATTCGTTTTAAACGTATCAGTGCAAATGCCAGGGCTGTAATAAATTGTATATGTAATTATTAATTTATTCAAAATAGGTAAAACAATAAGTTACAAGACGAAAAACCACATTCATGCATTTAATCTTTAATACGTATATTTTATTAATCGTTATATTATATAAATCATAATTTTCTCGGATAGGTACTAATACTAATAAACAATTATAGAGATAGCCTGTTTTAAATGTATCATATTTTATGTTTCGATTTATAGGGTGATCATATTATTATGTAATTTGTATATTATACTGTACCTATATAAAAAACCAACAAAATAATACAATTAAAACGAGACGACCGTTACGTCACGTTCACAATACTTAATTTATTTTAAAATGAAATATCTAAAATGTTGTTTTAAAAAAAATTGTTAATTTTTAACTATGAATTATTTTAGGATGACCAATATATGACTGTATAATAATATTTCTATTATTATAAATAATGCGATAAAACAAATGGCACGAACGAATTTCGACTGACTAGCTAATTATAATTATTTTATACTTCACCACTCCTATATGATGAGTATATGAGGAGATACAATTTGTCTCGCATGAAACTTTCCCGCAGGTGGGTAGACCCTATAGGAATAGTAATTTTAACTAATTCATACAGCTCCTTATTAACGTGTACATTAATGCCTTAATAATAGCTTATTTTTATTTCATATGTCTATACCAAAAACAATAATTTGTTCTATTTAACTTTAAATTATCTATTATATTTTAGTTTTTACATTAATTCAACAATTTGCATGCTTATGCTTAGAAGATAGACTATGTTGCGTAATATAAGTTTCGTTTAATTATCTAACACTTATTTTTCATCATCGAAATAAAATGTATGATCATTGGCATTTTTAAATGCACCCTGTGTCTAACTGTCTAAGTATAAGTAAATTATAAGTTTATATCACTCATAATATGTATATGACGATAGCAGTTTCTTTAGACTACATTTTGTATATTAGAATTACTTATTGTTGTTATTCACTTGCCGAATGAATATCACGAGCGACTGCGAGGTCTCTATCTTAATCCTTCTCCCCCTCACATATCGTTTTTGAGAGAGTTTCGATTACTCGGAACTATAATATTATAAAGTGTCGGGTGCGTAATCCGTAAGACCATAACTGCAATTATTCGCTGTCTCGGTTGAAGCTTAATCGTAAAACTTGGCCGTAACTATATACACTCGTGCAGGACTGCATCACACACACACCAATGGTTGAAGTAATAATATTGTAATTACTCAACTAGAGATATTCGAGGGAAAGATTAAAAAAAAAAAACCAAGAAGGAGAAGTATTTAAAAAAAAAAATAATAATAATAATAAAACAGAAGCGATGTCAGACTCCCACAAGCTGTCATTAATTATGTCGTCGTCGCACAGCGGGAGGGTGACGGGCCCCAAATGCCATCCACACTCTGCCGCCGCCGCCGCTGTTGCTATACCACAATAGTTTTGTCATTTATTGTGTGAGTAATGGGCGGTGGAATTATGGGAACCGAGAAACCCAGGTGCTGAGACCCCCACGCCGAGATATTACGGCGGCGGCGGCGGTGATATAATAATAATAATAAGACAAAATCCATTTTTGCCGCATATTCGGACAAGGGTTATATGTATACCACATTACCGGATTGTACATACTCTCTCTCTCTCACACACACACACACACACGCAATAGACACGCCAAGTGCAAAGGGGACCCAAATTTCGGATTACTCGCGTGTATTACAGGCGAATGAATATATATATATATATTATTGTGCACGCGGTATTGTATTATGAATAGATGAGATGTACGAAAACGATACGGAATCGTTGTTTGCTCTTAAAACAATAGAGACACACTATATAATATTATATGCCGTTGTCGGGCATTTTTTTTCTCAGCCTAATTATTATTATTGTTCCGACCCGGGAGAAAAAAAATTCTTCTCGAGTTTTTTATTACCGCCTTTTGTGCATAAAGGATGCTTAACGATCAGGTGGATATATACATACCACAGTCACCGCCATGATCTCTCGTCGTCTTTACCTACATAATGTATAATATTATACCTATATTGAACACCATCTCGTTAAAGTTGGTATCTCAACTTTTGTACGATTATATATAATAATAATAATAATACATATTATATGTACTTGCAGAAAATAATGTATTTTTACTCCAAGTCCATCAAAAACTTTAACGTATTCTTTGACAAAATACATTTTCAACCAAATGTTATCAAACATTGTTTATAAGTCTACAGTATAATATACAACCAATATGCTACAGTATACGATAAACTAAGAATAATATATTATATTATATATATGCCATAAAAGATGTATCAGAAATAGATAAATACCTAGTTAAAAACTCATGTCCGTATACATAGTCAATTTATGTGTCACATATGACATAGTTTAACATGTCTTATGTGACACATAAATTGACTATGGATACGGGCATAATACTTGTATTTTCTATACGCTCTTTAATTTAAATTTTGGTTTAAGTATTTTGAAATGTTCTTATAACCATATAGATGAATAATATATAGATAATACATAGTTTAAAACTTAATATTTATAATAATTTAACATAATATAGTTACTTTTTTTGTACACACAATTAAAGTAACAAGTGATCCTTGTGATAAATTATACCTATAGTATTGCCGAGCAGAGAAATAAACCTAATATATTTACGTTATAATAAATATAATAACTAATAAAATAATAATTATGACGAATGGTGTTATGACAATGATTTAAGATATTTAGGTAGATAACGTATTCATACGTATAAAAAAATATTTAATACTATCATAAATGTTTGAATTAATTAAAGTATTTTTATATGTACCTAAATAAAACAATTTAAATTGATGGATAGATGCATTTCCTTATCTTAAATTCTACATCCACCATTAAATGTCAACATAAATGTATTACGTCATAACATAGAATAATCCTAATTTTAAATATTTGAATGTTTCGAACATGTTGCAATATCAACAATTTATCAACATTTGGACAAATCGACGAAATAAAGGGTTCTGAGAACTATATAATTTACCAACAATCACCTATTGAAAATATGTATTTTGTTTATTATGGCATTTAGTTTATGGTTTGTTTAATACCTACGCGTTTTCTTTAATTAGATATATCTGAAATTGTATTGGACACAAAGACCACATAATATCAAAATGTATAGACATAAAGGTGATGATTTTCGGTTTGTTTAATGTTAAAGTTTTTGTTCTAAACATAAAGATACAACTGATACAAGGTTATAGTTAAGAAGACATTTTTAGATCAATGGCATGAATATACACTTAACTATTATACTTGGTTTTATTTTCTTTCATCTTATGTCGGAGATTGGTTTCTATATAACAAAAAGTTTTTACATAAAACTTTCATCTTTAAGCTATTTGGTTCAAATGAAAATTAAACTCTATGGATAAAAATACATTTTCAAATTCTAAATTAATATAATTAATTTGTGAGACGAAAATAAAATATGTATCAATTATTATTTCTGTTGACATATAATATTATAAGTACTTTTGTTCTCATAAAAACTCATTAAAACAATACAATATTGTATATCCAATCGCTTTTCGTTATTTGTGAAAGAAAAGTCCTATAGGACTATACGGCGGTCTAGAATTACCTAAACACAACTTATACAAAAGACAAAACAGAGTTGAGGACACATCGTTGGAAATTATTATCACCTTCGTTTTCACCTATCTACATAGGCTCAACATAAAATAGTAGCAATAACTTTTATGATAATCGCGCCAATACATATTATTGCATTTATTTATGTTATGACAATATTATTTCGAGTATTGTCCGTGTGCAACACGAAATTTAGAATTTTTTTTTGAATATTAATAATCACGACGTATACACGAATATTACATACACATTGACACGTTTACTAACCTAACCTAGTCCAACCTTCCACATGATAATAAATAACCGTTTAGTTTGTGGCTTTCAAAAATAGTAACACACACACACACACACACACACAACAACAGCAATTTAATATCTTTCTTTTTACACACGTGTGCGGTTTCAACAGGCAATTATTTTTTATTACGCTCGTCGTTTTAATGATAATGATAATAATATCTTATCCTTCGATTTTTGCGGCCAAGACGTCACTCTGATACGACGCCGGCCACACCACACTATATAATATTATTATAAAATTACATCGATCACGTACTATATTTTCCTATATACCTACCCGCATGTAATGACTTGTGTGTACAGTACCCATACGATTATTACCTATATTATACCCACTGTGATTTTACGACGACGACGACCACTCGGCCGGCGAAAGGGCCGCGCGACCACTGCAGCAATAAATTATTATTAAATAACAACGACCAACAACAACAACAACAACAACAATTATTATACAGTAAAATACGAGTACACGCCGATGAGGAGCAGTCGCAGTGTCGTTTGGCTAATTGATTTTCTCGACGCGTCGCGACCATTGCAAGCGGTGGAGGTGGGGCCGTTGGCCAAGGACCCTTATATTCGCACAATCGCACGCCCCAGGTGTCTGGCGAGGTGTTACACGTGTGTGTACAGACGTGTACTCGTGTGTCGTGTGTGCGACTATATTTGTGTGTAGTTGCGTGTCTCCTGCTGGGTGACTTTACCTGTACCAGCGGTGAAAATGATATATTGTGTAGGTGCCTATATACCGTACCCGTATTATTGCTGAAATTGATTCTATTCGCTCCCACACCGCTCGTGTACGACAACCGTCGTCACACCTCTGCCGAAAGGTCCCAGTGGAGACGATTTTTGTCATGTGCAGTATACTGTTATCATATTACCCAAAACGGGTCGAATTTCCAAAAGTTTTCCAGAAAACGAAGAATATCTTACGCTGTGCGCACGGCGATCCACCGCGAAGATATAACGACATTTACTATTAAGTATTAGAGCATGGATACACCAGCTTTGGAAAATTTAATATTTTGATTGTGATACATTTATAAAACAATGATTTAGTACCTAGGTTATAATATATTATCATTTATAAAAGGTAGATGGGTATACATATTGTTATTATAATACTTATTTATGTTACTATACTATATAAGTTAAATGCCGTATAAATGGAAAATCTTCTGATCATTTCGATTTTTTATTATGTTTATGCAACAAAGCCAGCCAACAAATTTACCATACGTCCTTATTGCAACGTACAACGGATCCTTGGTTTTGACTACGACGAGGTTTTCCATTTTCTAAATTAAGTTCAAGCTAATACACTTTTAGTTATTACTTGTTTATTTGCAAAGTCTGCCACATCCACCGTGGACAATAGCAGTATGAGCAGTTTCAAAGACATCGTATATTTTATTGATTGACAAGTAATAGCGTCCTTTGTCGTTTTTTGGTCGTATTTTATTTTTTCTACGCCACAAATTTCAATAATACATTTATACATTGTGTTGAAGCTTTAAATATTGCATTTTTTGCACTTTTAATTTCTTTGAGTAGGTAGTTATAATTTTCTATAATTAAAATAGAAAAACTAGAATCCATCATATTAATAACTTTATTTAAACATTTTTCTTTCCATTTTAAATTATTACAATTATACTATTATAATATTTGATAAATGCATATTAAGTATAGAAATACTATTATGAATAAATCAAAAAATGATAAATAATGTAAAATGTACAATAAGCTCGTCATATGGTCATTCGCAAAGCCCCCCTGAATTATCTATATTGAAAATATTATTTACTTTTGAGGTCTATAATATAATATAATATCTTTATTATTACTTAATAAAATTGTAAATATTGCGAGTTTTAGTCACATTTGTTATCGCTGCATAACTATCTAAAATAAGAATAAAACCATTATTTACTGTAAGGTTATGTGTGAAAACTATGTGTAAATAAAATTTTTTTTAAACATTATCACAGTAGTAATTAATACCTCAATACTCTTAGGTATTATTCATTTTTACTAGCATAAATTCTAGTTTTAACTGATTTTGGAAATTTACTGAAATGTATACACTTGTGACTTGGATACCAAATGGTAAATAATATCATTTGTATAAATGTGGTGCCGATTCGGTGCCAAAATTTGCTCCTGCTCAAATGTGCGGTCGCAACGTGTTGACGGTTGACCTACTTCGTACTTAATTTTCCCAAAGAACAACTACTATAAGTACTCGTTCAATGGAAGCGGTGATTTAACTGATTAAAATGTTATACATTTTACACTGAACACAACTTCATTCCAGTGGTATAGACACTAACGTAGGTTTTATGCATAAAATGATGAATGATACTGCATGTAAAATACAGTAGGAATATTAATTTTTAACACAAAATAAAATAAAACATGTATAAATAAATATTATTTGAAAAATTATATAGTAAATAATGTCAATCAATAGAATAATTTTAAATCCAAATATTTAATAAATATTTTTAATTTAGTTTATCCAATTTGTGGTTATGCATACAATAATTTAATACAGTTTTAATATTATCGTATCCCGCCAATAGAATATTTTTACAACAAATAGTTATATTCATAAATTATTATGGTTGGAAATATATTTATAAAAAACCTTTTTTTGCATGTGTAAATTTTTTTAGTGACAACTCTAGATATATGCTTATATTACTTGGGTACTAAAATGTTTCTTACAAGCTGAATTAAAAAATAATTGTTATTAATTGAATTAAAATTGTTACTACTGTCTACTATATATCATAAGTACCTATTAATATTATAATAAGCAAATAAAATATACCTATGGTTTTAAATTAAATATTATGTAAAAGAACTAAAAGTGTTGAATACATACTGATTTAGAATAAATTAAATAATGAAAACAACATGAAATGTGTAATGAGGTTAAAATAAGTTTGGAAAATATCCTTATTTTTGTAATAGTTTAAATGTACAGAATATATCTCATCAGTTCAACGTTAAGGATGTTACTTTTGATAATTTATTGACTAAAAGACTGAAGAAAAAATCGGTAATGTAGTTATTGACGATTCAAACTTATTTCGGTACTCCCTCGAGGCAAAAAGTATTGCAGGGACAGTAAAAGTATACTTTGGGGTCACACCCAACTTCTATAAAATTCTTTCGAGTTTACTGCGATACTTTCCACAATAGATACACTATGCAACAACCATTGATAAGTAACTTAAAGAAGAAAAAAGTTAGTTGGTAATGATAGCAAAATAATATTAAAGGTCCAATGACTCTAAGAATATTTAAAGATATAAAATAATAATATATTCCATTGGTAACACTCAATTATAATATATGAGTTATATCGAGTGTTCTAAAAGTTGTTATACAATTGTTTGATTTTATACTAAGATCTTTCTTGAAACGGAAATACTAAATAGTAGTTTTATTATTTTTTATCGTTAAAAAAAGTATAAATCAATTACACATTTACTTACTCGTATAAATTTAACTTGCGGATAATTATAATCACACGAAAGAATAAAAATTGTTGGTTATTTATTTTAAAGTCATAAAAAAATACGTGAGCTTATTATATTATATACCTACGCGTGTAGAATCTTCAATTCATATAAAATAAATATTAAATATACGGTAAAACTTGAATATCGCATATATATGGAATCGGCTACTGTTTCTGGTAAGCCACGGTATGGTGTGTTATTTTTAATTTAAAAATTATAGTCGTTGAGTTAAAAATAATTAATTTTGATGAATAAATTACAATTAACGATTTTCTTAGAATATTTTTTTTTTTTAAGATTTAGTAAATATATGTACCTTGCTTTATGATTAAATGACTTTTCTTCACAGTGTAATATTAAGATATATTTATTTAAATATTAAAAGCTCTGTTTCTATTGTAATGAATTATTGAAAATTTATCTTAAAATATTTGAAATGTACCTAATTTAAATGAGATATCGTAGAAATACATAAAAAAAACACGTTTAAAACTAATTGTTTACACCGTCGATACATTCGTAGGCAGTAGCTGATATTATAATGAGAACCATCACCAGAAATTCTCAATGAACATGTGCAGGTATAGATACCAGATAGGCAATAAGAAATTATAGCTGGTGTTAACCTCCAACGAAATGAATAGGTAGCAAATAATATTAATATATTATTTAATCTTTCTGACATCGATGTTTTCATTCTTTTATGATAATAATATTATGTAGGTATATTGGTTTTGTTCTATGACAATGACGTACACAATTAAACCTAAACTTATGTAGAAACGTATTCATAATATATACTTTACAAGTAGTTTCTGGTAATTGGCGAAGCCATGATGGGTACAATACTAAGTGAGATTTGAAGTTTTCCGTGAAAGCCTAATATACATTATTACACAATATTTAATTTACAGAAATCGAACATGCAAACCATACTTAAGGAATCATGCGTTGTGACCTGCTAAATAATATCATTAATATCTGACTATACATTGTTGCATAACCTAACCTTGCGTTTTCTACAAGAGTTATAGAGAGATCTATTTCAAAATGATTTCTGGTGGACATTTTCTGAACTTTGACTATACATATTAAATATTTTTAACTTTCATTAAACGTAAGTCAATTATATAGTTTCGCAAAACCGTATCGTCGTTTGGGCACCATCGCTGCAAGGTTCTCCGTAAAAGTATATTAACTGACGAAGAGGTATAATAATCGGGTTTGCGCTGTGATAAATTTGTTACGTTTTCATTATTCAGATGTTTCAATAGGGAAAATGAAACAGCTGACGTCGTGGTGGCATGTAGAAAGTTTTTTTTTTTTTTGATGAGGCTGAGTAATTGTCTGTACCCACCATTCCCTTTTGATGAAATCAGTACTTATTTTATTTCTCTTATTCAAACTGAAATTATCATAAGTTGTAATGGTTACCTACTTGGAATTTAAAACTACTTATTTACAAGTAACTGAATACTTTTTGAATAGTTTGAATATATCCATTTAATTGTAGATAGTAGAATAATAAAACAATAACTCATTTTCGTTATCTACTTGTTTTAATACTCCGTTGGGGCATTACACTCATAATTCGCTCTCATCCAGACTACAGAAATTACATAAAACGTAAACATAATAAAAATGTCAACATCATAATGCTTCCAAAAATGTGAAGGCATAATAATATTATAGAATGTGCCGAATGTGGCACACTAAATAGGTCATATTATGTAATAGTAGATACTAAATACAGGCAGTTACCTATATATATATATGAGTTAGAACTTAGAAGCACTGCTATAACTCACTGTTAGTTATACCATATGGCTAGAAGTACCTACTACCTAGTAATACACTATAACCACTAGAATTTTATAGATTGTACGGTAAGTCAAATGTAATACATATTTTTTATTAGTCATTATATAGTTTATTACCTCAGTCCACAAACTCGCGCCGATCCATAAGCAGTCTTACGCATCCGACCCGACCCGCAGACCCACCCGCCGAATTTGGTCGAGGAACGGGCCTAAAAAAACGGCCTTCTCACGCCACTGGCGGGGAACATTGTTTTTATTTTGTTGTTATAACCCTACCCACGCGAAAGCAACCGTCGGCTATTTGATTTCGGGGTCTGGTCGGGCGGCAGCGAGAGATGTCGGGGCGGCGCGATATCTTCCGCGGTCCGTTCGTTTACGGTAATAATGCGTTCGGAATGCGATAAATCGTCGTCGCCCGGCACGCTCGTATAACCACGACTGTGGTCAATGGGTTATTTTCACCGACCACGCCGGATGAAAGTATATACGCACGGTCGTGGCGAGAATATAATATATTTGCAGCATAATACATCCGAGCGGCAATACGATGGAAATAGTTTTAACGGGCGAGCCGCGGGTCCTCTCTCGACTTGTCGCCCCCGCGAACGTCACCGCTGCACGTCCCTGTCTGCAACGTATAGTCTACATGAGCTTGTGTGTGTGTGATATCAAGTGCCGTATAACGGCAGTTTGTCGATATTCGTAACGGGGATGAAAGACGACAGGGGGGAGAGGGAGAGCTGCACGGATAGCTGGTGGGTGGGTGTGTGTGTGTGTGTCTGTGTGCTGGCGCGCGCGATTCGCGTGATGGAGAGAACGATGTGGGGATTTCTTGTAGGTTCTATATTCTTCTCGCGCAGTTCTTATTCGCGGCAGCTTTATTCTGCTGGCGGCGGAATATAAGAGTCGAACCGGCGGGGCCGCCTGTGGGGACTCATAAACGTTACCTCCGAACGGGTCTCCGAGCGCCCATAACCCGACGGGGCCCGAGCGCTTAATGGTCATCTCCGGGCAATTAACTAGGGACACCTTTGTTACCCGAACTGCCGTTGCGAGCTCGTCGGTATACACACATATAATATATATATAGGTATATGCAGAGTCTATACACGCCGGCACCTCTATATATACGATCACCGGACTCGGTAATTACCTGCAGTATCGCCGAGCCGAGCGGTATCTGCACGAGACCGCGGCGTCGTATTTATTTTCACCTCTGCCCGTTTTTCGCCCGGACGAGCGCGATAAAATCCGAGGGCCAGTTATATAGGTTTTTGTGTCGATATTGATTTTTCCTCGCCAACCCCCTCCCCGCATTCGCCGGGTCACCGGGCCTTAAATACCTCCAGAGGGCCAGGGGGTCAATTAAATTATTAACGTTAAAATTCAATTTATTACTCATTTAATACTTACACTATATATATTTAATACTTGGCCGTAGCTGCACGGTACTTTCCACCAACCCTGCGAGAATATCAGTTTATTGTTGTTCTGATCATGTCTATATTATGCGAATAAATTTTCCTACGCACGAATAATAACGGTTTTTTTTTTATTTGATTGTAAAATGTTTATTGAAATTTCAGTTTTATATGTATATACCAAAGTGAGAAGGTACTATAGGAGTTCATTATTATACCCAATGGCCAATATATTATATAATATATGCCATTTATAATATTAAAAAATACATGAAGTGTATTGTATGCACTGTAAAATATTGTATGCATTCAAAATCACCTGTAGCTCATCAGTCCTCATAAGACAACCCGCATAATGATATACTGATATAATATTATATCATGATTTAAAAAGTTAAAATAATATAATCACACATGTGTTTCAAAGCTTCATTCGCACCTAATAATAATAATAAATGACATAGTATAAATTATTAAAAATGTATGTGTGCCTACTGTAAATAATTGTAATCAAAATATATATATAAATCTAAAGTGTAAAACTTTAAACAGAACGAAATCTTATTGTATCTATTTGTTACGTGTGATGTTAGTTAACAGTATTGATTTTAGAAGTAGTGAAAATAAATATAGAGTTTATAAATATAACAAAAAAAGAACAAAAATAAATAGGTTATGTGCACGTAATTTATTTGTCGTTGTGTGAGTTTCCGGAGTCTTCCGATAAGTCCGGTGGAAGGCGTAAGGTTAGGTAATAAATCTATAAATAAATCGTCATCAACTATAAAATTACATTTTTTTTCTTCTATAGTTAATTTGTATTTTATTATAATTAATTTACAAGGTATCAATGTTAAAGTTAATACATAATTTTAGGAAGTTGACAATTATGTCTTATGGCCCAATATGTTGTGAATTTATATAATTATTATTATCTTTATTAAATAACAGTTCACGATACACATTATTTGATTAAATCTTCAAAAAATATATGGATGGTTTAAATCCAATAATTCCATAACACTATGCATCTAAATTCCGTTTTGAATAAAATAACAATATTATATTAAACAAATTATAGTATTATACATTTACATTTACGTTCTATACTAAAATTGTGAATACATTTCTCAATAATCCGTATAAGATCGATTTATAACAACTTATAAAATCTATTGAGAATACTTTAAGTATAATTTTTCATCAAGGTGTTATATTGTAAGTTGTAATATATTTAAAACTTGGTAATTTGGTATGTAGTGCTTACTGCTTATCATTGGTATAAATGTATAATATTACTATATTAGGTAACTCATCATATTATCAGTGCACATTAAATATTTTTGTTTAGTCCAACTTATAAGTAAGTAAAAAGAATGATTTTTTTATTGTGATCTATAATAGAATAAGAGAGTAGGATATATTATAATAACAATAATTATTAGTTAAATATTTCGCCTGCAAATCAACAGGTGGTTAATGTGTGTCAAAAATCAAGCCACCATCGCAGTTACTTTAGGTTAACAGTTAGTTATTTCACATACATTTTTTCCACCAGTGTTAAATAATTGGTACTTAATAGGCATCTATGGAACATTTGGCTTTCGATGTTTACTGTTTAGTCAGGCAGACCACTTAAACAATACCTATGCATAATCTTTGTTTACGTTTTACGTTTGTATACAATATAATTATTATTATATGCGTACCTACATATAATAAAATATGTTAGTAGGTATAATTATTTATTGTGTATAATATAATACAATTATTTTTGTGGTTTATACCTTAGTAGCATATTATTATAATAACGTGTACATTTCAATACACGGTTTGGGGACATAGAAACGATTTAATTTAGTCGAATATAATACAAAATGCGAATCTAAGTACGTCGTAGTGTGTAGGTACCTATCAATAATATATTATGTCTGACATGAGTTTTGTATACAATTTTGCGAATAATATTGGCATTCGTTTTTAAAGTATCTTCGGCTGCGACTGGGTTCGAACATTTTCGGAATCAACACTGTGGGGGGTAGCTTTTGTATTATTTTGTATTTCTCTAGTGGGAGAAAATATCGTACAATATACGCGCTGCAGTTCCGGGAACGCGCGTTAATCATACACTTGTCGATCCCTTTTCAAAATAAGGTGCCTTTGCTGTTTTTTTTGCCTTTAGCACATATTTGTTTGTACGAATGTACACGCATACTGACACACAGTCATACGGACACACACGCATATGGGATCAGAAAGGGTGCGTCGCTCATTGATCCGTTAAAGTCGATTGTCATTTTTAAAATACACACATCCTTTGATCGAAACATGTATCCATTTTTTTCTTTATTATTATTTTCGCTTCCTCTTGCCCGGCTATACATACGTGTCTTCTTCTTTATACTCGTGTATGTGTTTTTTTCCTTACTATATTGACCGACTATATATTATATATATATATATACACACACACTATTTTCTATCAAATGAAAATTGTCTCAAATTGACGTGGAAACGAGTATAGACGTTAAATCGAATTGCAGTCTTGAAAAGGCGATAAAAAGAAGGGCGATTTGGGACCTTGGGATAATCATCCATCCGGGAGTTTGACATTGACCGGTGCGAACAGGATAGGGCTGAATGAGTGGAATAAAAGGAACGCTCGTTGATTGTCCGAGAAAATGAAACAATTCCCAGGTCTTATTTTGAAGCCTGTCCCTGCAGGATCCCCTCTAACATTATTGTCCCCTGAGACCCTTTCTTTTCTTTTATTTTTTGTTTGTTACTGAAAAAAAGAAAAAAAAGCTAAAACAATACACTACCCGAAAGTCGTTTAAGCATTAAAACGGTTTTGTTCTCTTTTCACCGTCAAACACCATTACTTTAATTGCATCTCGTTGTATATATATATATATGTGTTTATAATATACTCCGTCGCTCCTCTTTGACACTTGTTTCTTTGGCCCTTTAATCTCCTTTAGCTGAACAACAGAGTTGAACCGGAAGGACAATGGCGAGGGGATTATATAGGTTTTGAAAAATGCACCCAATCTTCACGCATGAACTACGAAATTAATAAAAGAATTTGTCTGACATTTGATGTATGTTTATTTTGGTTTTAAGATAAATAGCCTATGTCCACTACTCCACTATATATGCCACCCAGTGCCTAATGGATCGAATCGGATGATTGACTGGAAGCCCATTAACCTGGTCGTTCGGGTAGGATTAAAAATTATCTACCTGTAGTTATTATATTGTGTTTACAAAAACAGAAATCGAGTGTTGGGTTTCTTAAGAAAAAAATACAATATACAACATTATTATAATGCCTAGGTACCACATTGAAAGTGGATGATTCATATTAATACAAATATATATAGAATAATAATTTTTAGTTCTTGTAATTTATTATAATTTGTATTGTTTTATATATTCGACATGGTATCGATACTCAGGCCCACAATTCACTAGAGTGTTTTCATAAAATATTTTCAGGAAAATAAACATTTTACATTGCATCTTAAAAAATAAAAACACGATTTAAGATTTTCAAAAGAAATTCATAAGCTTGAAATACAATATTACAGCGATTCGTAAAACTATAATTACCTAATTTCACAATGTACCTAAATTAAATATAATATTTTTTTTAATTCAAGACAATTATTCAAAGTGTGGTTTTAAAATTCAATTTTTTATAATTAATTCTATACAATTTAATAAAATTAAGTTAACTATTATAATAATTGATTTTAAGGTAACAACCTTAATTGGTGTTAATGGATCAAGAATAAAAAAAAATTAATTTCAAACTCCATCAGAGTATTGGAGAAAAGTTCGAAAGTAATTATAATTATTATTATTACAGCTATTGTGTTAACTATATACGGTGATTCAAAAAATATATTCCGCCGGCAATGTTCTTCATTGAGTTTAACTAATTCATATTTTTAAAACTACATAGTAACTAAAATATTAATTAGGTATAAATAAGTTAAATAGACGTTAATAAAAATATAACAATAATATGGTTTTATTAATTTTAATCATTTTGCTCACATCCAAAAATGCGTACCTCGAGATAGTCGTAGTCGTAGTAAAATGAAACGTAAAAAAAACTGTACATTCTTTGAACAGTATAATATATTGTATATACGATGATGGCGGTGGCGTTTTTATTTATTATTTCGTTGTGCTCGTTGACAAGTGAGCGGTTACTTCAGGCTTATTGAAAATCTTCGGAGACACCGTGACGAACACTATACACTTCGTCACTATAATATAGTGACCAGTGACCACCTCTACGCAACCATATACCGTGTAATGCGTGTAATATTTTGTACCTATTTGGCTATATTATGTACCGCGCTGTACCATGTACCTGCGTGTCGAAGATAGGTACATACATATTATTTTGCCATCTCGTAAATCGTAATGTGTACGGTGTACCGCTGCTGTGCAGCGAAACTCGCAACCGACCAATAACCGCATATACCTGCGTGTTTATACCTACGTCCGACTGCAGAGTATAATATCGAACATTTAAAGGATTTCGTATCATAATAATATTATTACAACAATAAACTCGCGCGGATAATAGAATCATCCAATATAATATACAACATTAATACCTATATGCCCTATGGTAGGTATTACATATTATAATATTATATATAGGTTATATGGTCATCGCTACCACTAAATACCACCGCTGCCGTGCCGAGGTCTATCTCCGGACAGATATCTCGTCTAGTCCAACGAGACGTATCCTATATATATCTAATATTATCGTTATATTAAAATATATTACGTCGTATAATGCGCGTTCACCGTGGGAACTGTCCGAGGCGGATGGCCCGTGACAGGCTCGGCGCGCATTACTCCTGCTGCAGGCACCCCATTATCGCGTGGCTTGGTCTCGGCGGACAGTGTTTACGTGTATAATATAGAGCACGTCGTCCTATATATATATATATATAGTATGAAACACTAAACATGCGACGTAGGATAGAACACGATATATATATATATATAGTTTGGTTAGAGCGGAGTACTATTCTCTATATATGATATATATATATATATTATATATAAGTTGTCTAAGTACCTACCGTTGTACGCGGCAGTGGTCGGCGCGATATTGTAACAAATCGGACTTATATAGTACATATATATAATCCTCGTCCCGTCTCGCCGTTTCACCCTCGTGCGCACACTGATGTACAAACGCTATATATATATTTATATTTTCTTGACGCGGCGCTAGGTGTATTTTTTAGTACCATAATTTTTTTTTTTTTTTTTATTGTAATTGCGTACACAAAACTCATCGTCGTGAGAACGCATTTCACGTCGGAGACCGCGTTAGAGAAGTGTATATTATTATATACCCGATATACAGACACCAGCTCCTATGCACGTATATATAAATACACGCGAAGACGGCGACGACAGTTTCTTATTTTTTTCATATTTTTATGTTTAATATTACTTTTCTTTTTTTTTTTTTAGTTGTATTTGCTATGTAATATAATACACACCCGCGCGCGCGCGTGCTCGCTCACACACACACGGCTTGGAGACGAATATTGAGGTTAGGTTGGTCGTTGAGGGAATACGTCCACCGCCGCCGGCTGTGGGTCGGAGGTGCTTGCATATCGTCTTAAAGTTTAATTGAGTCTTGGAGACCGAACAAAGATTACTTCTGAGGCGTCTGTCTCTGGGGACTGGTTGCTGCGGAAACGTTACGACGCCGGGGCCTGGCGGTACGGTGCACATATATATATATATAATACATTGCCACCGCTATATAGTGATGAAACAAATTATAAAAATCCCCGGGCCTCCCCCCCCCCCGCGAATCTTTCACCCCGGGTGTATGTCTTATCTAGTTTTTATGTAATGCCCCGTTTCTTTATTCCCATCCTCTCGGGTAACCAGCTCGGTCCCCCATCCACTCCTGCAGCTCACCCACACCGTGGACGACCATGATTGCGGCCCGTCGGCGATGGTCTGCGGCGCGGTAGTACGTATATATACATTATTATTATTATTACTATTATTATTATTACATATATAAACTGAAGGTGCCATGGGGTCGGATTTCGCATTAATCACCGTGCTAAATATCAAAATCATTATTATATACATTATAATATTATTATATACATCATAAAACATTCTCCCCGGACAATGCGCGCGAGATTCTTTGCGAAAATGCCAATTCGAGATTTCCACTCGCTATATAAGCCATATACAATACTATACGTACCACGCTGTGTGTTATAAACTTTAACTGGAAAATTACGCAATAACTGTTAAAGGAGAAAAACAAATATTAACAACAATAATTGTAAATAGGGTGAGCGTGATCTGGACGAGGGGGCGTGAGACGAGTAATGATTAGAGTAGTTTCTTTGCGAACGTTTTATTTGGGGTTCCGATTTTTCATCTGTCCCTTCGGACACATATTTACATTATTATTATTATTATACTATACAATGGATTTGAGTTTATTAAACTCGTCCACATCAGCGTCTCAAACATTTACAATTTGAGATTCGACCGTTTTAATTGTCATTAATAGTATTGTTGTTCTAGTTTCGTATTCAAGTAAACTTGTATTGTAATCATTGACAATAGTTATTTTTTATTGAGCGAGTGTGTTTGACTGTTTCACATAACCAGTAATTACGTATAGTTTTTTTTTAAATATTAAATGTATACCGGTGGGGACATAATAGTATATACCTGGTACTATTGGCATCGCTATATATTAAGTTAAACGAAGAATACAATAAATATATTATGAATTTAAAAAAATGTTCAGACAATTAGGTATTATAGTATGTAGTGGTTGAATAAATATCAAAGGAATTTAGTTTGAATGATACTTATAATAAATTTAATATTTAACCTACGACATAAGGTGTATTATATACATTTTTATGCTTATGTATATTATGTATATACGTGAATTTTTATATTATTATATAAATAAATATAATGAGCTAACTTTCAACCATTTCCAAAGCATGTATAAGTAAATGCATGGTTCGAATTTTTTTCCTTGTCGTATATAATTTCTATTCTAAGAGAGAGAAAAGAAGAAAAGAAAAACGATTTAAAAGTACCCTTTTACAAGGTCCGTATCAGTTTGTATACGGTCGCATTTTAAATGAGCATCAATTCCCTATAGATATGTAAAATTGTTTGTTTTATAATGCTGTATGGCAATCTAGACGAATAGTTTATTAAGTAAAATGTAATTTAGGAAAGATTTTATTGAAAATATGTTAAAAAAAAAAATTATCTCGCACAGGATTTTAAATGAGAAATGCTACACTGCATAATATGTTAGGATGGTTAGGTCTTTTTAGTTTTTACAATAATATTCAACAGACTTCACGCAATACCTATGCGTGAATAAAATATTCAGAAAAATAACATTAAAAGCATTTAAATAATTGTGTACACAATTTAAAATTTAAATACCATAAATAAAAGACCAAGAATAAATATTAGTATTTTATCGTTTTAATAATTCGAATATTCCTCAGGATTTTTCTGAGAAACCACAAAATGTAAAATCATTTAAGTTTTATATAAATATGAGCATTACATTGTTTTGTAATATACTGATGTCTCATATAATTAGTAAACTAATATAATAACAAGTGTTCTAAACAAATAATAAAAAATAATTTTATTTAAAATGTTCTTTTATACAATTGTGTTATTTTAAATTTACTGGTAATTTTTTTTAAATTTATTCGTAAAAAAAATTGGAGTACGAAGCCATTAGGATCACTATAATAAATAACGTAAATGTATCAGCGTCAGCGCATATAAATTTTATGTTATTATTATTAATTTTATGGGTTTAGTAAAAATAATATTATACGTCCTTTTTCATTTGATATTATGATACCTAGTTAATTATTTTCAATGAATTCAATAAATTTATTTATTCGTCCAAATGACCAAATGATAAAAGTTAAAAGCTTAGCAGTAAAAAAAAAACCTGTAGCATGTATTTAATATAATTAACGAACATACCTATTTGAAAATTTACCTAATTAACATCGTTATATACAAATTGATTTTTTTCTTGAATGTTTTCTTTTATAACACTATCTAAAAGTGTAATTTGTTCATTAATAGATATTATTTATATTTTGTACATATTTTCTATTTTTAAATGTAAAATGAGAATCTGATAGTATTTATTATTTAGCATGCATGCAAAAGCACAGGTGTTAATAGATTATAACTTTTAAAAACTATATGACAACAATAATTATTACTTATTAGTATTTAGTTATCACACGTTGGTATAAAATATAAATGATCAAATAAGTAAAATATTGTAGGCATATTCACAATAAGAAATATACCTATGTAGTTTGAGGGGGTAACTTGGATAAGTCACCACTACTCCGTTTGTGGCTATGCCATTTGTTATAATTGTGTGCAGATCCAGGTCTTTGCTGAGGACAAAACGTTGGTGTATTTATTTATATATTGAATAAACTATAAGGGATGCTTACGCCGTCCCCCCTCATCCTCGTGTGGTTGTTCAAAAAAAAAGAACGTATATTCACAATTATTTCAACGAGTTATTGTGGAAATTCAAACCAACTTCGTCACAGTGTATAAATTATAAACAATATAATGTTAAGTTGTTATATTTAAGTAGTTGAAACATAAATTATGGTTTTAGAAAGTAATACGAATTAATATTTGGCAATTTGTTAACAACATAAGTCATTGTTTTATAAAATATAACTATTCAGTGTCTTTGAATATTAAACAAATATAAATTGTTTTATTTTTAAAACTTATTTAATTTTGTATTATTATGTTGCCATAATAATATGATGTAATAACCTTTCTTTCATAAATGTGATTATTTTGTATTCATTCATAAAAAACCAACAAGTACACAATGGTCCTCAATTCGTGGGTATAAAATAGAAGATTAATATAATATAATGATATATAATATTCAACGTGTTATTAAACCAGTAAAGCATAATGCCTTGAAAAAGGCAATTCCGAGTGATTATGATTTTATAATACAAGATAATAGTACTGCAGTCCTGAGCAAATGTTTTTTGAATTTTTACGTTCCAGGCGTAGATTTATTACGACCTTCCGACAATTATAACTGCCAACTATTATACACACTTGCTGATCAGAAATTCCGTTTCGTAGTTTGAATTCTTATACATTTCAACACCATTATTAGTTCACAATCGAATATCGTCGTGAATGACATTCAACAGGTTCAATATTATGCCTTATAATCTAATATATACACCTAAAACAAAATTGAATAACGTTGTAATATAAATACTATATACAGGGTGTAACAGCAAGACCTGACACATGAAATAACTTTCCTCAAATCAATATGCTCTCAGTTTATATATAAATAAATAAATATTTAAATTTTTTTGTTTATATTTAATAGACCCTTTCACTAGAAGGACAGTATAAATGAATTTATTTTTATTTTTTAAAACTGAAAACAAAAAAATGTTAAGTAAATTTTTTTGGAAAAAATAAAAATTCCAATTTCTAAATCTAATTAAAAAAAAAGTAACAGCAGTGTTAAAAACATTTATTTAAGTCAAGTTGTTTGTGTTTTAAAAATGTGTTTAATATTAATAGTTTTTTGAGTACCTACCTAACTTAATTTGAATTTTAATAACTTTTTTCTTAATATTATTCTTATGAATTTTCGATATAATTAAATCTTAAATCATTTATTACCCATATAATTTTCATAATTTTTCATACGTTTAACTTATATCGATTTTTCATTTTTCATTTTTCATTTGTCAGGTTTTTATTTTAGGTACATCCTGATATCTTGTATATATAATTAAATACATATTTTATAATACGCGTGTATTATACACGTGCAATTTACGAGGGGTCTGTAAAAAATGATGAAAAAAAAGTTGTTTTCGTTCGACTCGGGCGGATTGATATTGTGTGTATATCATGGAAATAATAATAATATAGTCGTCAGAGTTGTCGAAAACGCGCGCGCTATAAATTGGTGCGAGCTCTATAATAAAAGAAAAAGAAAAAACGTAATGATTGAATAATAATAATAATAATAATAATAAAAAAAAGACAATAAGAGATAGGTATATTGTACTCTCGATCGAAATTAGTATTCTCACGGGGCCTATAATAATACTGCTTAGGTATATAATGGTATATAGCGTAGCACCGGTGCAGGATGGATGTTTACACACAAAACGACGCGACTGTCGTCGATTTACACGGCGGATTGGCGGCCACCGCCTCAAACGGTGGCTAATCGATTTGCTGGTGGAAATTTCGCCTTATCATCGGTCCGTGTTGTTTACATTTTAATAAAGATATCAAACCGACGTCCGAGGAGAGCTCCCATTGTGTGTATGTGTGTGGTTTTTTATACAACTGTCTTTTTTTCCTCCTTGTTTTTTTTTTTTGTGTATTTTTTTCTTCTCCTTTTTGTTTGCGTTGTTGCGTGGGCGACCGCGTGTATATTATACGCATAGTCGTCGTCGCGTACGACCAACACGGTATAGTGTATAGTGGTGTGACGGACCAAGTCATTGTTCGGCCACGGAATGTCACGGGTTTCCAGCAAGTCATCGTGTTCCCGGGCTCCTCCTAGTCGGTTTTCCCGGCGACGGCGACTCCCGGGCCAATATTATTTTTACGTGTATCTGTGTATAATATTTTAATATATTTCGAAAAATAATATTAAAATCGTACAGGCACAACGCACTATGGGCAGCATGTCTATAGTATGCTAATTGATGTGTTATTATTTATTATCAAAATATACGCATAACAGGTGACGCGTGTTGTGGGAGATGGACGACCCGAAAAGACACACACACGAATAAATTGTCGTCGTCATTGTGGCGCACGCGCGCACCCGCTTACGAGAAAAACACGCTTTTGGGGGGGGTAGGTAGAGGCGAGTCTCGGTCGGAAGATATTATTTTGGCGGCGCTGACACCTCGCGCACCGACGCGACTGCCTCCACCGCCCCCGAATAACGTGCGCCCGTGACAACAAGGCCACCCAACCCGTCCGGCACGGCGTCGGCGGTGGCGACGACGGCGACGGTGGCGTCGGTTTTGTGTCGGACCCTCGTCAAAAAAAAAAAAAAAACACCCAAAAAAAATTAAATCTCACTACTGTTTCTCCGACATATACATAATAATATATTATATTATGCGTGCAGTGCGTCGCATCACTTTAGTCGTCCGGTCGGCGGCGGCGGTGTTGTTACAATGTACCATGGTCGACGACCGGCTCCCGTACACAATATATAATAATATTATATAAAATATTATTCCGGTCTAGTGTAGGTATATACCTACCAGACACGTTATTATTATACACGCGCGCACACACATCTACAGGTTGGATATATATATATATACGATTGACGAATACATTATGGGTCGTTAATCGGAAACGGGGTTGATGGGACCGACGACGACGTCTATGCCACCGCCGCCAGACGTGAGCGTGTGGTAAACCGTCATAATATTTGCAGAGTATATATATATATATATATACGTGTGTAGGGAAAAAAACTCGAAAGAACGCGCGCATAGAAGATAATAATAATAATAGTAATAATAATGTATATAGGAGTCGACCGAGAGAGACGGGCACGCAGAAAAATAGCCCATACACGTCGTCGTGTACACACATCGGAGCAAAAAAAAAAAATTCATACATTTATATATTTATATATATATATATATACGTGTAAATAGAACAGGTTTCGCGTACAGAATTCCCGTATACAGGCATTGGATTTTTCTACGGACAGTACACCCAGACTCTCGGAAACGACGTTATACTGCTTCTGTGGTTGCCCATCATCATCGTCTTCGTCGTCGTCGTCGTCATATAGGACTGGTGCAGACACGACAACGTCTGTCTGAGAACAAATAACATAATAACGACCGAGCGCGGTGCGACGACGTTCAAAGTTTATATAATATAATAACACCAGATACTGTATAGCTATATAGCCGACCGATGCAGCACATCTCACAAGCTCCCTGCGTGTGTCCCATCCGTACGACTGCGGTATAACGGCGGCGATCTTGAAAAAACATTTTTTTTTTTCTTATAACAGTCGTCGCGTACCTAACCCGTCCTACTAACTATGGTATGATGTTGAAAAAAAAATACGCGTATTAGCAATGACCTCTGGCTAGTTTTATACTTGAAGCGTATACGTATTATATATATAATAATAATTCTCCCATAATAGTTATTGCGAATAATTCCGAATCGCCTAAAGATATGTATGAGAGTATATGACGTGATATATATTATAGCAACATGCAGTGAGTACATGAATTGTCAATTTAATACATGCGCGTATATACAACGCAGCAACGAACGGATGAAAGATCGCCTTTAAGTTTATTTTTAAACACCTTGGGATATCGAACGTGACAAAATACGTTTTCGACAAAAGAAAATAAACTCGCGGGGGGCATGAGAAAATTCGTACGACAGAATCTACCACAATATTATTTGAATGCGTATCATGCAACCACTAGTGAAAAATTTAAGTGCAAAATAAATACGCATATATGTATATATATATTGTACTTGCAGCGCTTATACAATATATGATTGTATATACATTAAAGCAGTGAAAGGGGATAATAATAGCTGTACGGTCAGATCGGAAATGCATTGATTTTTGGCCCTATACCGACCGTACATTACGTTCGATTGTTATTGAGTTTTAACCCCGTAAACGGACGCAAGAAATTACTTTGTATACGTTCGCCTGTCTAACATAATTATTGTTGCAGTTTTTCCTGGCAACTTAATAATTCATCGCGTTCTGCAGTGAACAGAGTGACTATACCGTCTTACACCGTGTGTAATATGGGTAATACGTGGATCGTAGGTATAGGTACTACACTACTATATACTACTATACCTATACTACTATCGGGAATCAAAAGCCATACATTTTTATTGAGACTTATTGAGCACAATATGTGAAAATTAATCAAAATGTACGCGATCAATTATTGAATTTTTGAACGGCTGGCGGAAGTACCTACGATGCGAGTACGAAATAATCGAAATATACCTATAAGCTACCTGTATAATATTATTATCGTTTGACGAAAAAGAATAAATTATAATAATATATACCTACACGTTTACATAAATGCATATTTTTTTTTAATGCTATCGACGACATAATATATTATATTATATTCCATTGAGCCAATTAATCATTCAATGCCGACCGTATTTATTTTTTTTTTTATGCTTTTGGTTGAAATTGAAACTGAAATTAATAAATTATACGAGTGTATAGCATTTTTTTCGTACACAAATCTGACAAGGATGGGAACGGTTCAAACCAGTTATTAATGGTATTAATATTATGGAGGGTTGACGCGCTATAGAGAGGACAACAGACGACAGACACCCAGACGAAGAATCCGACACGTAAACGATTGAATGTGGTTTTCAAAGAGCCATTGACGAGTCGCAAAAAATAGAAAAAAAAACCAAAGCGAATTTTAAACGTCCGATCACCGAGTGAAATAAAAATTATATGTGTTCTCTTACACCTAGCGCAAATTGATTTTATTGAAAGTAAAAGGTAACGATTGTTTTCGTAAATAAAATTTGTGCCGTTCGCCGACTTTCTACGGTAGTCGATAATAATATATAATAGGTATAACAATATAGTAATAGTTTCGAGGTAGTATTAAATATTATAACATTACGTAGGTACGCGTGGTTGGTCTGGTAAAAAAAAAACGACCTTAATTTTATTTATATCGTTTTATTTTAAAAGGACAAAGTCAAGTGACGAAATCCACTTCCTATACAGACACGCATCAAGACGTGCGCACGTTGAATTTTCACCCGCGATTAAATCGGATGCATAGTTGGCACGTTTCGAGGTGCCTATAGATAATAATATAGTTTTTATGTATATTCACGGTATAATAATAAGTGTGTACACAGTACTGCAATGATCAATGCACCTATCCATAAGCGTATTTTAATTTTGAATATTATAATAGTTGTACGAAAATGTTTGTTGCTTGAAAGTGTAACGATCGGCAACAGCAGGCTTATAATAATACGTATAATATAGTACACAATATGTATTACCACATAATATTAATAATAATTTTCACAATAATAAATAATAATAGGTGTAATATTATATACGATATTGTCTGCGTGACGTATAACTACATCGATTATAATATTATGGTGTGCGTGTAATTGTATTTTCTATATAGTATTTTAATCTGTAATATTCTTTGTAAACATCAAACTATATACTATTATCAACATATCAATACTATTATAATAATATATTGTAATAAAGGTACCTACTCTAACTACATGGGACGGCGTACATCGGGTCGCCTTAACCACGTACCTACTATATTTGATGGTGTAAATTAATCGGCGAATCTTAATCGTGATTCGTTTTTTATGGTAAGGTTTTCTCCCTCAAGTATGTACAATCCGTGCATCCATAATCCACGTAGTTTTACCTAACTATATACAATGTAACACACACTAACAACACTTTTGATCGTCTCTAAAACGCACGGTGTGTTTGCATCGTCTTTTAAAAAACTATATATTTCGTTCTTTAATCCACACGGATAGACGTGTAAAAGCATAGAGTCTTGTCCTTTTATATTTTGTAATCAGCTACGCCTGCACGCCACCGCCGCCGACGCGTGGAAGCGTGCAGATGAGATAGTATTATAGAATATTATACAGTTTTTAAAATTTTCCACAAAAGGGGGGGGGAGGTCCATAACAATAGTAGGCGCATTTATTGATGTATTTTTTTGCCGAGAAAAACGTCCAGAGCAGATGACGAATAGCCGTCAGGAAAATAACGGTCGGTTAATAATTGAAAAACGTTTGGACCATCGACGCAGATCCCGACCATATCAGTAACGGTATACGTCTCTGTAACTATGCGTAGGCATGTGTGAGTATAAATACATAACACTATAAATAATATACATAATATAAATATCGTATACATTTGTACACATAGGTAGCTACTGAACGCGCAGCGTGTTGCACGCGGTCGAATGGCTTACATGGTTATTATATCGTTGTACTGTATCAAATGTTTGAACCTAGGTACAAATTGCCCGGACGATTTATACCGCAAACGTTTCGATGTAGCCTAGGTGTAGGTATAATGTCTATATCTCGGGGGACCGTGTACAGTTGACCTAAACAATTTATATCGGATGGGTGTCCTACCGCGCGCATTAGCCCGGTCTGTGTTTATCTTCATCCACTGGGTACAATTAACCTCGGTAATTTATATCGCACTCGCGGCGGAATGTAGTGGATAGGACCTATACTACCTATATACTATAATATACATAGTAATAATATAATTTCGTTGGACTTCGGGCGATGAGCAAAGTCAAAGATCCCTCACGGTTAATTGTTCAAAATTCGTGACGAATAGTAAGTTGTGCGCATAAAAAATACAGTCACTCGTAAAAAAAAACTAGTTAGTTTAACTATTTTATAATAATTTGTATTCCAGCTGTAAAATATAGTTGCAAAGGTCATAGCTATATTTTCGGTTGCAAGCACTATATTTGTTTATATATTTATTACTTGATCGTCAATATTTGTCTAAGATGAAAACTACTAACTTTAAATTTTAATCTTTAGTATAATAAAGTTGAACAACCATATATCATTATACTATACTTTTAGGATAAATATAATAAAGTATATGTTACTGAACACTTAATACAGAATATTGTGTTATTACTTACATTAATATTATTATAAATACAGATATAATCCAGAAAGTGTTCAAATAAATCATAACTGACATAATATTATCAGAATTTTATAAAATCAACCCATGAAACAAATTACGTAACTGTATCATCTATATAACTTTGAAACGAGGATAAAAAAATTCAATATTTCCGTAGTTATAAATCACGTAGTTTTTAAATCAATGGTTTAAATCAATGGTTGGTCCTAACTTTATACTATTATTATTAACGACAAATTAAGTGTATGCTTCAATGTTAAGGTAAGATGTGATTTTTTTTGGGAATTAATAGAGTTAGCTGTACCTCTAATGGTTTTTTTTTTTAACTCGAAACGCATCGACCAAATTAATGATAATTGCGAACATTTCACCATTATTAAAGGGTAATGTAGCATATGATGGAACTTTAAAGTTAAAATTTGGTGTTAAATAATCTAATATGTAATTCGTTATCTATTCACTTATTAAAAGTTTACAAAGTAGAATATCTTAAAATATTAGACATTTATCCAAGATAATGTCTATAGGTAATTTCTTTGGAAATAGGTACCCAATAAATAAACTAAAATTTAGAATTTAATTGAATGATAACTCACCTTTAAATAATGTTAAATATTTTGTGAAACATGTTTCACTCACTGAAATTGTATAGAAATCATTTCGTGATCACTGAAGACTGATTATCAATGTTCCCCATTTACCCTTTTATCCATGCATAAAACATTTATTCATATTCTGATTTTTGGAATTTTTAATTATACTTGGACTTTAGAGTCTTTGGCCTACCGAAAATAAGAAATTGATTATATTATACACAATTAAAGGGTAGAAGGGTCAGCAATGATAGATAATCACCCTACAATAAGGATAGATACATACATTACATAATTTATAGGTGCCTTTTTGTTTTCATATAATATAATCATAATATAGGCGTTTTACTAACTCTTTTTTAAATCTTTGTAACATATTATTATTAGAAGTAAATGTCAAATTGTTTTTACATATTTTTAACTAATCTTGAAATAAGATTCTTATTACAAGTTGCCTTCTGTAGTACTAACTATAAATATCTTAGTGTACATAATATCTAAAACTCTAAACAATAGCAAAATGAGTAATTATTTATTTACTAAGCACTGAGCTACCTAATTAAAGTGACGATGATTAGAGTTTAAATCCCAATGTCCATATTATAGCATTATACAATTATAAATAGTGAGCATTGATTAGAGGAAGATTACATTTTTAATGATTTTTTTATCATGCTTGCGTTAGACGAGAGACTTTGTTTTGTCCTAAGGGAAAACAATTTATGGTTTGAAAGTTTAATACAAAACTCTCGACTGATTTTTAAAAGTTGACTTAATTAAAACTCAGTTTCATAATATGTTATGTGTCAAGTATCTTATAAATACCATTTCATAAAAATATTATTTTACAGGAATCGGGATTTATTTAAATATAATTTTAAGACGTAATTCATTATATATTATTATTTATTATTTGTAACGTTTTCAACTAAGTACGTTGTTTTCAATTAAAATATGAAATAGTTTTAATATTAAGTACAATTATAATGTTTAATTATGATTGATTACCTATAATAGAGCGCAATAAAATTAATAATCGTCACTTGTTGTTACTATCTATTATAATATTAATAATAATAATAATAATAATAATATTACTAGGTATAGAATAATTCATTATTGAATTTTTAAACAGTAAGTATGTACATTAAATATAAATAATAAATATTAAATTTTACAGCTTTAATATTAAATATTAAATAATATGATGTGTTGCTATTTAAAATATTACATATTATATTCATTCTCTAAATTCGTGATTTTTTCTCTTTATGATATTTCATCAGAGTCATTCTGAATTCATTATTTTAGTCACTCGCGTTTGTATATGTGTTTTAAATCTATTCATATTATACAACTCAGTAAACATGTGAACACTAAGTTATTATATAATATTAGATAGGTACGTAATATTTCCAGTAGCTGGTCGTATCTTGTATTTTAATCCGACAGCCCCGTTTGTAATCATATGATAATATCGTGGTGTTTAATACTTAAATATAAGAACACGAATCAGTATAATATTCGTCAGTATAGCGTTAATTTATTATTATGTATAGGTACTCGAACACTAAATGGATTCAGCAAAAATACATAGAATAAATATATTACTATACGGATGGAATTTTTTGTTCACAGATTGGCTGGGATTATTGGGAAGAGTTTGGTCCTAATAATCGTTACTTATAGAATGACAGCTATAGGTGAACAATCGAAATCAACATTGCATAGTTGACCGATTGATATAACTTACGATATAACGAATTCATAGGTAGAGCGATTACTTAACCATTACAACCGAATTTTGACTTAACAATAATCCACCAAACCGTATGAATTTAGCGTAAGCAGCTTACAAAGTTTTAATCAACTTAAGTATCTTGAGTAATTTACGGACAACATTAATCCGGATTTCGATTTGCCATAATATTAAAATCATATGTATACCAAATCACATTAAGGATTGTATAATGCATATACATCAATACAGAGACGGTTAAACGTTAAAACTAACGCAAAACGTGTTGCAAAAATGTCCGTGAATTAAATTCGTTCTAGACACCTATAATTTATGTCATAATGATTATATTTTCTTTTATTTATATAATTTGTACGTAATTCAGTCTTAAATATCAAACCCTTAATTGGTAGACAATAATAATAATAATAATAAATAATAATAATTATATATTCACTCGTACACGGATTGTGAGAATTTCCGAATACAATCAACAAGTGGCGAATGCCCGTTTGTAAGAGATTTTTATTGAACGCCTGTTGTACCTATATAGTATATATCAATAATATTACTATTGTCTAACCGTAAATTTACAATATTGAGTTCACCACTTAATAATGAATTTCAAGTCGTATAATAATTAATAAATATTATTTATTATTATCTCTTCTTTTTTATTGGTAGGTATACAGCCTGGTGGCGTGGTGTGTTTATTGTGCGGGATTCTGTGATAAAAGCTTACAATAATTATACAGATGTTTAGATCAGAAAGGGACTCTGACTGAATAAACCTACTATACAGTACTACAGAACAAAATGTTCAGTGTTTGACAAATTATCTATAATTTGTTGCAATTTGATAAAAAAAAATTTAATACGCTTTGCTTTTTTAATAAAACCTTACACCATTCATAATATAGGTACTAACACTAATAAAATAACATACTAGAGAACTAGTGTTTTCTAAACAAATTTGTTGGTACAATTCATTTAAGACAGACTCAAACATACAGAGATTAAGATTAAGATAGCGTGTATGGTGTTAGATCCAGTTAAAGTAATTACCGGTTTAAGACAAGGAGATGATGCACTCTCCCCAACACGCTTCAACTAATATTACTTGGTATTGGAGAAAATAATAAGATACATAAAATCGAAGGAATCGTTGTATATAAATGAGATCGATGAAGTGGGATTTGCTTGGAGGGTAGGCCTAGAAGTCTGGAATCCACAAAAATAAAATTAAATACATTTGGATATTTTTGGTAGAAAAACTCAAAAAACGAACATATACACATTCTATACATTATTCTTTGTGTTCTAAATGCAAATTTATTTTGATACGATCGGTGTAACTGTCATAATAAAAGCGAACAATGGTAACATTTTCTAGAAATTTATAATAAATATAGGTACCTACCTACTATGATGATAATCGATATTACTGTCAACAGGGGGGCTCGGGACGAAGCCTTAAGCAGATGCGTAATTTTATGTAGAGACGCCGAGTCAAATCTGTGGGCGTTGAACCAACACACATTCGGGAGGGGTGGATTTAGGTGTTTTAGTATAATAAACAATATTAATGCGGTAGGAGTGTGTCTAATACGCGTAATATACTCGTGAATTTTACTTTGGCAAACACAACGGGGCGATATGGATTACACGATAATATACAATGTATAATTACATAGTAATGTGTACCAAATAATGTAACACAAAGACGATCTGTGAAATACGCGTATTGTTGTTATTATATATACACTATATGTAACCGACGACGACGATTATCGAACCAGACGGGGAGAGACGACCGGTGGAGGTAGCGCGGTGGCGGTGACGTTTCAATACCAGAATATTTCGTCTGGTGCACTCACAAACACGCACACACACACACACACACACACACACACACACACACACACATAAATACACAAGAGCGCTCACTACGCGTATATATTATATTATTGTGTGCGTACGCCATCAGGTCATTCCGTACGTAGTTAGTGCAGGTCAGTTACGAGCGCAGATCGATTTTCTAGGAACTGCCGCCGCCGCCGCCGCCTCTCATTGAGTATCCGGTACACGAACGCAGCAGTATTACAGTCGTCGTCGTCGTCGTCGGCGACGATTATCGCCAAGCCGCGCGCACCAGTAACGTTTATACGCGTCGCCGCCGCCGTCGAAGGAGACGGCGATGACGGAGGGGAAGACACAGTGCGGGCTGCAAGTCTTCCCGTGTATATCATATGATGTATACGTGTGTGTGTGTGTGAGAGTGTGTTGTGTGTGAGAGAGCTAGTGTGTGCACTCGTATGTATGCAATCAGACAAACTGCTTCGGGTCCAATACCGGTCTGCAGGCGGTCTATAATAGAGGTCGTACACGCACAGACGCGCGGTGGAGAGTTGGGTATGGAGAAAAAAAAACCATCGGACCGAAAGGAGGGAAAAAAAAATCCGCACTTGGGTCTTGCGTGCGATTCCTTTTGACGACCGGGTGAGTGATTGTCGTCCGGTCCGGTCCGGTACCTATTCGATTCCACTGTTGCTGCTGCTGCTGCTAATGACCCTACTCCGCCGCCGCCGCCGATGGTATAAAGGACGCGCGCGATAGACTATACACTATACCACGCGCGCGCTCGCAGAGGAATGCGACACGCGTATTATCCGTATATATATATATATATGTTCACGCACCGGGCGGCGGCTGGTTCTCGGTATAAATACGGTATAGCCACCGCCGAGTTGCCCTCGTTTGTACCGGGAAAATAGCTGTAAAAAGTGCACGTCCGTGTAACGCGCGTCGCCTGCACTGAGCGACGGCGGCGATACGCCACTGTCGCCGTGCCACCACGACCTGCCCGAAAATCTACAAAGTACATATGCCCAGCGGCGTAACTGGGTAAAAAACTAGGGGGGGCAAAATAATTTATTCACCAAAATCGAAACAAATTGTCTCATTGTTTGTTTTTACACGAGTCTTTAAACCCATTTTATGGCTTTGAAATAAATCGTAGGTACCTATATCGTTAAATAATATAAGGTACCCAAATAAGAAATTATAGAAAAGTGCGAGGACATGTTTGAAAAAAATAATGTGACGATAATCCTGTGATCATAATTCACGCAATAATATTATTGAGTTATTTTCGTGATCTGGATAATGCGATAACGTTGATAATACGTCAACATATTGACATAGAAACGTTCAAAAATAATGTTTTCATTTGCAATCGTTTGAGAAAAATAATATTTTTATTTTATAATTGGATGTTAAATGTACCTATTGTGTTACCTATTCTTTATTTTTTTATTTATTTAAGAAGATTTAAAGATTTATCCGGGGGGCAAGGATATAATTTCCTCCCCCACCCTAAAATGCCAGGAGGACAAGTTCCCCCACTACAAAAAACATTAAAATTTTTACGAGATAGAGTCCAGTGCGACAAGTACGAGGGGAGTACCCAGCCATCAGTCAACATTAAGTCCAGAAAAACACGAAGATAATATTATATTTTGTGAAATATTTTTGGACATAGCCCGTTTCTAGGTTATTGTCCTGTATAGCCCACTGCAGGTTGTCTGCCCCAAGTCATACTGATCCTATACAGAATTTTACATTCTTCATATACGTTCTATATATTATTATAATGGTAAGCCCGTAAAACTTTTTCCCAAACAAAAATTTGACTCTCCACGACGCTGATTAATTAAACGTGTTCCGGTAAAGATATTTACGTGGTCAGACGTTCTGGTAATCGTGACATCGGTTATTTATCAACTAATTAATAATGCAAATGATTACCCGAAACGACGGAAACTTTTAGATAAAGCTGTGTCTGAAAGATATCTGATTACTGCTATAGGTATACCGTTATTATATCCACTGCTTATTAATTATATTATTCGACCTTCTTAAAGTTATCGAATTATTAATTATATTACATAGTTAGATAGTATTATAATATTATTATGTACATAATATAGATTCTAGCTATTGTCGTGTAGGGTACAGAATTAGTTAATTTATTACATTTTTTGCGAACGGCTTTTACACGTGTATTCGACATATTATTATTATATAATTATATTATAATTTAACCATTTGCGATTGTTAATTACTTAAGCAATGATTTTCCATCACATTTAAACATTTCAAACTTTCAAACTAAGTCTGAAAAAAAAACAAATAATTTATATTTTTATGTAAGTGCCTATTCAAAATTGAAATGTGTTGTTTTTATACAAACACAATTTAATTACAGATACAATGTCTGCCATGTCTGTACTTCGTTATCAGTATTATTTAGATTAAAATTGTGTAAATTTTAATTTAACACTTTAATCACGAGAAGATACAGACGAAGAAAACAAAATGTTTTATTCTTGAATTTTAATAATTTACCATGATTTAGTAATTTAAAAATTATCAAAACCACTAGATATAAAAAATAGAAAAAGGTTGATTCGGCATGGTTCTAGCCCTAGTAATATAAGACTTTAGAGTATAGATATAGTATTTAATTTATATGAAAATTAATACGATACACAAATATGTCGATATGAAGTCAAGTTTGTGTAACGCCATATTTTTAATTATTTATCCATCTACATTTATGAAATTTCATTATATTTATAAACTGGAAATGTATTGAGTTCATATATTCATGGTTAACTGGTTTTAAACTCTTTTGGGTGATTCAAAGTTACTTGTGATCACAAAGTTAAATTTAATTATTGTTTCACTTCCGCACAATCAAAATGATTAAATATTTATAGAAATCTCTGACATTCGATTTTTGAACAGAACATTTTAATGTATCAAACGAGCTTATTAAATACGTTATGTACAAAACAATGAAGACAAGGAGGTGACGAACAACCATGTTTGAATTGAAATTTATTTATAATTTACATAATAATATTATAAATCAACAAAGTTAATTTTATCATTAAAAAAAAAATAGAGAGTTATTGAAATAGAACGGTGAATTGACATGTACAAATATTTTTAATATTGTGAGTATTAAACATTTTTTCTTAAATCTGATAACTTATTAATTAAGATTTATAAATTATGATTCATGACAAAAAATGTAAAAATTATTTGATTTTGAACTCTTAATATAAACACATAAATTTAGGTAGATATGTTATGTATAGAACATCATGATGGTCTTAAAACTTATTGCATTTAATCAACTTCATAAGTTATAAAACCGTATCATTTTGAACTTTTCGAAACTTCATCAAAGTGAATGTATTATAACTCTTCTTCTTTATTTTGTTGTGTGTTTCGTAAAGTTCGCATGCTTTTTAGAACTTTCGAGTGAATATATTGTGATAGCACGTTGGTACCTACTATCAATATATATTTTATACGAATACTAGCTACTATACTTTGATGCGATAACAATTTTAAAGTCCAGGATCAAGTTCTATATTATAGTTGTTCATTGTTGTTGTACTATTAAAGTTACACAATACACTTTGGAATGTCTTCATATTTTTTTTTCATATTATATCAAACAAGATTTATTGAAAATTTAACTGTCATTTAAAAATAAACTTATATTCGTAATATCGTAATAGTTATTACTCATTATTGCATTTGTCTTTTACAGATAATAATCTAATTTTTTTACGTTTTAGGTGTAAGTAGTATGATATTGTTTGTTAAATAAAACCTGAAATGAGAATTTTTTAATAAAACTAGTCAGTAGACCTGTATCAATTATATTGGCAATGCAGTATTTTTTTTTTATATACATAGGAAAAGAACAAAGAACAAGTAATAATGTATACGTAGATACATTTCTCATGCAGAAAAAATAATGAAAGTGTTAACTATAGTACTCATAAAATACGTCTCCGTTTAACTTGTATTTTATCAGTGTCACACATAGCCATAGGTCATATTATATTTTTGTCTAAATACAATTACTTTATTATTTATTCAGAAAATAAAAATAAAAAATATAGGTATATCTTATATGTAATATAATGTGTTCTAAAATGTTTAACCAAACAATTTGTTTTTCTCCAATTTAAATGTTTTTGTTCAATTACGATATCAAAGTTATAATTTTGTTTTATGTACCTATTTATATTATTATATTTGTCATTGTATGGTTAGTTTTTACGCATTCTGGTATAGTTATTCTTACCATTTTCGTAAATATTATTTTCAAAATCCATACTTTCATACATAGGTACCAATACGTAACAAATAGCTGGTATACCATTGAAGTATACTTCAATATATTGTACGAAAATATAACCGGTTTTATATTTTTATCTATCATATTAGAATATTAGATATAACGTTATAATTACCAATATTCACTAGCCACTGGGTATATACTTGGAAAAATTAATTTTCAAAACATTTAATATAGCGTAGATAAGGATTTATTTTTTGCATATTAGAAAAATAATATCACAATCACACATACAACACACTACTTAATTATACATACTGTAGTATAGGTAGGTATACCTAGGTACTGTAGATACAAGTGTACTTTTAATATACTTTAGTACTAAAAGACCATTAATCAATATTAAAATGTACATGTATAAATTATAATAACTATATATTATTAATTATTACTGTCAAATAAAGCATGTATAACAAGATGTACCTACTCACTGAATTGTCTATATTAGATTGATATCTAAATTACATTAACTCAAAAGCTAGCAAACTAGATCATTATTCTTTCGACTATAACAAATAATGTGGATGAAAGAAAATTATTTGTACCTTTGTATAATATGTTTTCCTTTTATAACTCAGTATATTTGTAACGATAATATCTTCCACTCCGTATAACTGACATTTCACAGGAATAATCAAATCGATTGTTGAAATACTCTTATTAAATTACATCATGGATAAATTACATTAGAGTCAATTTAAAATAACTCATTTTCCTATATTATATATTATATTCAGCCATACAGGGTGATTCCCCAAGAATGCTCAGCCCCCATTTTCTTTTTATTCATGCCAGTGGTTTTCAACCTTTTTAAGGCTGCCGCCCCATTATTGCATAATGCATACATTTTATGCATTTAATCGAATCTCGTTTTTTGTCATCTAAGGGGAAATGAAAGTATCTTTTTCAAATTAGAATCTTTACTGTGAATAGTTAAACATATTGTATTTTTTAAATGTTTGATATATTTTAGACAAAATTTGAATATCTGGTTTTCGAGTTATTGAACTTTTATAAGGATATGATGTCCATGGTAACAGGTTTGGAAAATAGGTGAACGGATGATGATTAAAAAATTATAGTAATTAATAGAAATTTGATACCATTTAAGAGTTTGTATAATACGAAATATATTACATATATTTTATATTTGATGTTACTAAATCCACTACAAAGGACTTCCATCCTTAGTATAAAAGAAATAGTACATAGTAGAATGTCTAATAACTCAGAAATGGCAGCTTAAAATTTCGATGCAAATATATAAACAAAAACGTAGTAAACATTAGTTTTAAAAAGAATAATTTTTATGAATTTCTGACTTAAAATAATTTGCACATTTTCGTGATTTTTACGCCTATTGTCAAAATTTGAACTTTAAATGCTTATAAATTGTGAGTATGTATTTTTAATATTTTTCAACGGTCATTGTAATAATATATTATAAGCCTTGTATTAAATTTTCAAGCTTTTTGACCACCAAACAAAATGTTATTGTCATTTATAGAAAAAAATAATAAGCAAATTGGAAGCTGAATATGTTTGTAAACAGCTCAAAACAAGTCGAAATATTTTGAAAGTTCTGTAGTGTATGTAAATAGATTATATAGAAAACCGAATTTACGTAAAAATTCCCGTTTTTCCTTAAATTTTTTGTTTTTTTGCCCGGCGCTTATGAAAACTACTGGGAATTTTAAATGATGACCTCTCCACTGCACCAATTAGATTCACTTTCCCATCGAACAAGATACTGAAGTTGAAAATCAAAGCTTTATTTTGACTACTTATCGTGTATACACACACAAAAAAAAACAATACACATCATTGTAAAATCAATACATTAATCGCTCTGCTCAGAATCTAAAAGTGCTATCTATTTATTATATATATAGCGACATTTGCTTTAATTTTAGTTGCGAGTATGATTATACACTTATGAGTAATTATAATTATTATCGGTTTTATCAGTATGCAGTATTGCAGTGTGCACACAAAGTTCGAATTTTATTTTGTATCTACACTACCAAAAACGTTTTAACCGTCATCTAAGCATCAAATAAGTACAAAAAACCACCAATCAAAAATATTTCAACGTCAAAATTCGAGCCAATTAAAGGAACTTTTCACAATGTTTACATAACTAACACGATTATTGTAATACATTTATATGTGTGTTCTGTAGCGTATCACTGTGTTGCGATTAAGTGTAATATAAACGATTGTAATAAACAATATAAGTACCACCTGGCACCTATATTATAATATATAACCTGTTGTTATATATAAATATATATTTTGTAAAATATGGTATCTATATACGTATTTATATACGTAATGTATACTAATAAAAGATAAGGTACGATAAGGTACCTTTGGTTATATTATGCACATATCATTGGTTTATAATATAATATATGTAAACCAGAACTAAAACTTCATATTATCACATTCACGGACATTCACGAATAAGTATTTTAAGTAGGTACTGCCAATTGCCATAGCAGTATTGTTGGTTGGTGACGCCACGGGACACTTTTGAATAATACTGCTATAGCAGTAATCGAAAGACCGACCAATTCGACCGAAAATGGACATATTGAACTCTTTCTATAGCAGAGGTATTTTCAATGGTAGGTACTAAATTAAATACCATACCTTTCTGTCCCCACACTGCACTGTCAAAATAAAAACAGATATCTAATTTAATTTACGTACAATTATTTTACTATAAGTAAATGTTTTTATTTTCAAATGTTATAGATAATATTATGTCATTATTTATATTTATGGTTATAAGCTGTAATATCTTAACACCTATATATCGTACCAACATTTTTAAATCTATATTAGAACGTATGCAACTATGAAATCAACGTTTAGATTACAAGTATAAAATAACAGTTATAATAATAAACATAGACTAATATTTAGGCATGATTTTTATAATTTTAATAATTCTCACTGTCCGTGAATGTGTTAAGTATACAACATTTTTATTATAAAATTATGTATTAAGATTTTGTAAATATTTTAATAATTGTCTATTTTTGACGTACCTATTATAATAAATAGATAGTTAGCATAGTTTGATATTGTGTTTTAGTTTTTTATTACTAATATTTGTATTTGTATTTATTTATAACGTCCATTTTTTTGCTTTAAAATATTTAATATTGTTTGCTTACACTAAGTAAGTAGAAAGAATGATGATTTATTATTATTATATGCTTTTGCATATAACTATAACGTACGAACTTACTCAAAGTTCTATTACGTACAATATACATTATATATATAATAAACAGGGTGATTCACCAAGTACGCTTATTCTTCTTGTATTTTTTAATAATCTATTTAATCAAATTCTGATTTTTTTATTTCTTTAAAACACATTTTTTCGAGTGACATACGCTAAACCTACAGCCGTCTAACCTTTGTACGCCCTGTGCCCATGACTCTCTCCAAAATCAATTGGACTAACACTGAGATACGATGGTTATTGGTTGATACTCGTCCCTTTTAAAGCAGAATGACTTGAGATTTCATTTACCACAGTGCATTTCAGTTTAAAACTTTCTCGACCGAAGGACGTATATTCCGTCACTATTCCATCTAAATTGTGAGAACGTCAAACGATTAAAATAAAATCTTAACACAGTTTTTGGTCGGAAACATTAAATATTTAAAATTTGGTTAAAATCAAACATTAAGCCCGTGTAACAGTCGCTTATAAAAAATAGGTAATTGCCTAAGGCCCAAAATAATTTAAGTACTTCATGATTATATTATTATTATTTCATATCAAAACTGAGGGATGATTAATAAAAATAAACAAAATTACATTAATGAAGAAAAATAATGTAGGTTATTAATATTTAAAATAGCCATAAGTACAAATATTCAAGTTTAATTTAATCGTTTTTTAATTATAAGTTATCATTATATTGCGTCAAATTATTTGTGTATACAACAACATAGTAACAGGGCATATTAAACTGGTGTTTTTATTTGAAAAATATATGATTGTATGGAACTATGACAAAAAAGTATGGTATATTAATGTAGACATTCTATTGAATGTTTAAGCCTAAATCCGTCTCTGCGGGTACTCAAAACAATTCATCGGAGGGCAAGTGACAATTAATACATTATAAACTAAATCATATAATATTATTTTTCACGCTGTATTTATAGTTTATACCGAAGAAGATCCGTGAATTTGGCTTTCGGCAGAAACAAATAGGGTGCCTGCAACTGTGGGAGGGTAGTAACACGCAATATCATCTAGGCCGAAATTGTTTATAAAGTACTTGCTTCGTTTTAAAGTCATTCGAATTGTTTTCTCTTAAAGCATCGTGAAATGTTTGACGTTTAGGCTGCCGACTCACCTTGCATATACAGGAGCCTAAACATCGTACCTGCAGGTATTTCTACTCTCTAAAATCGCTTAGATGATTTTATATACTATGTCGGACATCAGTCACTATAATAATATTGTATATACATCATACGATTGCATTTTAACCCATCGTTTACTTTATCTAACCATATGTAATAGTAGCAGTGTGCAAAACAAATGTTTAGCTGCGTACAAAACAGCCGTAGATCCGTCGTCGCGTTCGTCATTGTCGTACACAAACTAGTCGTTGACATGTTCAACGTATCGTAAATAATGATTACGGAAAACAAATCGGTGACTTCTTCGCGAACCGTATTAAAAACGCTATTATCTCTTAACGTGCTTCTTCATAAATATCACAATATTATATATACTATACCGAAGTTTTTATATAATACATAATATAATATATAACATCACAGTACCGTATATAAATTCGAATTTGTCCAGTCGTGTACGTACCGATTTTTACCGTAAAACGACGTTCGACTAGTCTATATAATAATAATAATAATAATAATAAAATAGTAATGAAACCGCAGCGGTATCTGTGACTGTTGCAGAACAACAATACGTCAACGACAATAATATATTATATAAAACGATTCAAAATGCGTTCGTGTTTTGTCGTCCGAACAGAATACTAGTTGTAACTTATATATTGTTATAATGATATTATTATTCGGTCGCGGACAACGACGCGGATTGATTGCGCCGACGCTGTAGGTACCTAGGTAGGTAGGTACATATATATTATAATATTACGTAAAATATACGAAGAGAGCGGTGGATTTATGCCCACTGACGCATAAATCACGACGAGGTGTATAAAATATTATGTGCGATAAAAATATTAATAAAAAATAATTATTATAATAACAGAATGATTTTTCGTTTCGTTCTTGCCGAGCGGTTGAACCGATTTATTCGTTTGTAACGGCACACGCGTGAGATGTGCGATCAAAATTATTACATAAAAACGACTACTGCCACGACAACTGCGACGACGACGACGTTATAATATTATATATTGTGACAAGCGTAATTTGGAGTCATCACGCCGGTGCACAGGAACGCGTCCGCGAAAATCCCGTTACCACGCAGATACCTATACGGTAATACGGTATATTTTATTTATCTGCGCAGTATACCTCATAACGTTTTATATATAATACCTATGTACGATGTACCCGACGGCGGTGGCGGCGGTCATCGGCGGACAGACGAACCGCGACCGTCGTGTTTCGCTGTTACCATAACGCAGCTATGAGCTAGCCCATCCCACAGAATGTATAGCAGGTGGGTAGGTATTACAATAATAATATAATTTGTATATTCAATTATACAAATATAATATTGTTTATTATACGACTGTTGAGGTGTTTTTATTTAATTTTTATTCAGCTCAACGATAATTGTCTAGCTAAAATTATAAGTATAGGTAGGCACGTCTATAACTTATGAATTTGAAAAATTATTCATTATCTCCCGTTCACCCTAATAGTAGATATACCTACGTATATAATGCATATAGGTAAGCGTGTGTAAAGATTGTAATCTGCGTTAAACCAGAATACACAAGCTGATTCACTGAGCATTCTCACCACCATTTTTCAATTTATTAATAAACTTATTCAAATTCAGACTTATTGCGGAATTTTTAAACGGGTATGCTTACCTATACACGAGTAACATGAGTAGTAGAAACGAATTAAATTAGTTAGAGTAGCAAAGAAGTTATGAACTATAATAATGGGACATAATTATTCTCCGATTCCCTTTTTGGCGCAACCTACAATTATTATTATCGTATAGTAGGTACCTATATGGATATATTATATAGATTCGTATAGCAAGGACAAATTATTATCCATATCCATCGATATCATTTTCTACATGTTCCGTGTAAACAATATAATTTCTAAATCTTTGTTATAATATCGTTACTAGTTATAGGAATGAGTATTTAGTAGCTGTAATTAACTACCTATAGTACTAAATAATAGTAAATTAATAAAGTATCATGAAATAAAGTACCAATTTATATTGAAATGAATATACAATTTGAACATTAATAGTCAACGTGGATGTCACGTGGGGGTATGCAGAAGAACCGATTTTTGTCAGGCCGTTTTCTCACTAGACAGAGTGTTAAATGTGTTAAATATTGCTGTGACTCAGTACATAAACCTAACACCTAAAATCGTGTGTTAAATGTCCATTTTCCGTATACGAATGCACCTATTCAAATACGATACTATTTATAGATTTATAGATATACATAAAATATCGCTGTAAAAATAAATAGATTTTGCCATTATTCGTGCTAATATTTTCAAAATAACCTACACTGCAATTTACGCGCATGCTACCCCGGTCCTCTTCAATTTGCGATTTGTTTTTTGGGTAAATATTTAGTATACTCAATTCTTGTAAATTCGTTTTTGTAATTCTTACTCAACCCGTTTACTGGGGAAGTAAAATTTTTCAGGAGTCACGAGATATAACGTACGTTTCAAGGTAATTTGCGTGTTGGAAAAAAAAACCCAAATGTTTCTGATAAGTCCGCAGTAAACATACATCCTATGAGAACAATATTCCTATATATTGTAATATTGCACCTATATAATTATAATATAATATTATAGAAGTACAAGCAATTGACAGAAATGACAAATTTTTGTGAACCATTTTTATTTAATTTTCAATTTTTATTTTCCATCACCAAAAAAAATTAGTTATTATAACATTAATGAAATAACATTATTTATATAAATCGCATCTATTAAAAACAAAACACTAACAAACCGTATTAATTTTAATTCTTCAGAGGTATACCTAACCATATTTTTCACCATTTTCCAAAACCTCGTCAAAGTGATAAAAATAATATTTTTATTGTAATTTCAACACTCAAGAGACTTGTGTTTTTAATGAGATTAAAAAGTGTGTTTGTATATATTAGAGGGTGGTACATTGGTACCCATAAGTAATTTGTATACTGGGTTTATTGTATATATTGTTACTTATAACAAACTATCCTTTACAATACAGGTCAACAAATGAATATTTTGTCTGTGCTAGTTCTTGCGTGTATAGACAGTATACAAACGACTAACATATACAGAATATAATAAAGGCTTGGGCCAGACACTTCCTACCTCCACGAAATCATCGTCACAATATAAAAAAGGTTGTTTGAGCATTAGCCAATATTGCACTTGCAGGTAGGTATCATTTTAATTGTTTCGAACGTCAGAATTAAAACGAGTAGCAATTTGAAAAGAGTACTAGTTTAAATGCTGCAGTTTAAATAGGCTGTTGATTTCATATTGTAGGCGGGCTCGTAGTACCTAGAATATATTTTTACGTTTATAGATACATAAATTACATTTACTTTATAATATTATTTTACGTCATATTATATTCTACAACAAACGTTGCGGACTGCGGAGTTAACAATTTTTATACCTAGGGAATATCGGGATTGTGAATATATCAGGCCTATGTGCGAAATGTTTTTGCGGGGCCTATTAAGTGGGTGCAGACAAGATTGTAAGCTTATCGATAAATCTAATTCGTTAGATGAATATATGACTTATGAACCCGATATCTTAATTTTTCAAATGCCACAAGGCCTTTTAATGCGCGGGACTCTGTGCCACTACACAACTCGAACCTTTAAGCTGGCCCTGTGTGTACTTGGGTGCATATTTTCTTTTTCTTAATCAACGTCCGCATCTAATGGAGGTTACATAATTACGGGACTAATATAACGAAAAATCACTCTAAATACGAAATGTAAAATGCATGTCAAGTGATTTGAACGATTTCTGTAAACGAGAATTTATTATACACCTACATAATGTTATTATAACGAATATGTTATCGGCAGCCATATATGTCTCGGCGGCAGTCGCGGTCACCCGTCCGTGACCAACGAATTTATACATACAACAACAATAATATAATAATGAAGTATAAACTGTCTCACTCAATAACATAATATATATCTGCACTCTGCAGGTATAATACGTGTTATAATGTGCAGGATCTACAAACGTCTTAAACCGTTCATGTTGAAATGTATTTTAATAAATATAGACATAACAGTAAGTCAGTACTCAGTAATGTGTATAGCGATTGATCTAAGTCGACGGCCACGACACGGTAATCGAAGAAATAACTAAAATAAAAATAATAACAACGAAAAGACGAGTGGCGAACGGTCGTGTAAATAGCCGGAGATGAGATCGCTCGAACACACCGCCGCCGCCGCGAACGGACGCCATTACGAAGTGATTTGAAGAATGATCGTGTGTGCGTGTTTGTTCTTAAATCGCGAGGGGAAGAAGTGTACGTAAGTATATTTTTAATTTACTACGGAGCTATAGAATATATACCACCTAAGAGAATAGTGCGATACGGTTCGGTTTTTTTTCTCATCGCCGCCATACTGCGCGAGTCTGCCACCGTTTTCCACGAAGAGACTGTGTTTTCCGGTGCGAAAAACACCGCACGCACGAACGACTGTGGAAAATGGAAATGTACAGAGTGGCGCGAAAACAATATAATATAATATATATATATATATATATATATATACCTATTTATAAGTAGAAAAAAATTGCGCATTATATTCGGTGCGCGACGGCCAACGGTTGTTTGACGATGAACTACGCCACGCTGCGCCGCATCGTGCGTATAGGACACGTTTGGAAATTGGAAGTAGATAATATGTTATTATTATTCTGCAGACCACCGACGCCTTGGTTTGATCATCTCAGTATAATATATTATATACATATATTATAAATTGTAATATATACCGCTATATTATGGTTATCCTGAAAGTATATAAAGAATTGGCTCTGTGCGCGTATATAATATTATACATATATATACATTGCATAATTATCGGAACGCAACAAATTAATTTACCACACGAAACAGTAATGCGCGATTCGGTGTCGGTCCACGATGATGCGAACGTCGTCATCATCATCGCATTATTATTGTTTATATTGACGATACACCGTGTTATTATACACTGGCTATACATACATAATACATCGCATAATATTATTTATGGATGTGTCTGCGCGTATAACGGAATGTATATATTTTTTTTTTTTATTTGTTTGCTGCGGTGGTGTGCAGATGATGAGCTGATTGGGATCGCCGTGAACCTGTGAATAGTCATAACTTCACGAGAGAAAAAAAAACAACAATGTTCACCGAAACTGTGTACGAAAAAACCACCGAAAAAGCTGTACAATAATAATATTGTTCTGAATAGCTATTAGGTGCATTGTGTATAATATTATAATATATAGATATAGTACATAATGTATACTGCAGTTTCCAATAATAAAATCCGTTACAGTCAACGTTTTCCGTCCGTAGATATCACATTATATAGACCTATCATTATTAAAACACATTTTGTCGTCTATAGCCTTTAGTTGTCGTCGTAGTTTTTATTATTATTAGGTACTATTTTTTTTTATTAAATAATTTTTACGATGTAGAACGCGTTTTTTTACTCTACGTCAATGGAAAAACAATATTGTGAATTAACGTCGTCAGACGAGTATATTGATTTAATACGCGCGTCACGTCTATGTAGCGAGTATATTATACTGGTTCGTATTGTACTTACCAGGTCGTAATAAAATTGTAGAAAAAAATTACCCTTCGACCCTGAAGGCGATTATCGAAGATAATAATAGTAATATATATATATAATTTGATTCCGCGTATTATTTCAGCCTTGGCAACAAGCGTCGAGATCCATATAATATAAATCGAAATAAAATTGTCTTAAACGCGATCCTGGTGTACTTATGCGTTAGTAATCTGTTATATAAATATATACCTTTAACTATAAGTAGCTAAGACGTGTCCGTGTTATTTAATACCTATTTTACAGTTTACAAATAGAAACAAACTTAAATAATATTTATGTGTGTATTCGTTTATAGTCACATTGTCTATTGTCCTTAACCTTTGGTCCTTTTTTCGGTAGCATCTCTTTAGAAACTATCTCGAATTAATCATCTAAAATGGATCGATTTTTTTCAATGGATTAAAATCATATATTATAATTGTACTGTACAGAAACTTCTACTTTACACACATATTTTCGACAATATAATTTATTACAACCGCACGTAGGTACCTGCACACGATAAATCGAAATGTTGATTATCTTTATATTCTATATCTACAATTCGACTTGTTTTTTCAATCGGATTCGGACCCGACGCACAGTGATCGGATGAGGAGACATATTATACTATAATACATATTATTATATGGTTTAGGTAGTAGGTACTTTGTGGGAGGTGAAATATTGTGACAATAGCAGTGGACAATGGGCGCGCAGTATTCCCCTAAGTATACACACACGTATATAATGTACGTATTTTATATTTACTTTTTATTTTGGCAATAATAGCTACCTACGATTTGCCTTTATATGCGCTGACGGACGGACGGTCGCGATGTTCACCCCGTCGCGGTCCTATATATTGTAATAATTTATGGAGCCGTTCGCCGGGACCCATCTTGTCAACGAGAACAGACACTCAGACCGATATTTTCCCGAAAAGAACCGCGCACACAACACGGCATAATGATAATACAACGTATATAATGTAGACGTGTTATATATTTATTGTTGTATATTATGTATACCAACATATATAGTCCGTGCAGTGTCACGTGTCGTTATAGACATATGTATAATACGACCATATACCTCATCGACCCTCGTCGTACCCTAAGACGTACACACACACACACCTATGATGTACGCGAGACGACAAAAAGGCAAAAAGGACAGTTTTTATGGCATGACGAGTATTTTGCGGTACAGCATTATTTTATGTATATATAGAGAGAAAACGACGATATGTGCGGTATTTCACTGCAGTATATAGGTAAACGCGATTTTTCTCAAAGGCCTTGACGCGCGACGTGTCATGTACGCATGTATAAGGTAAACGAATATAGCATATTCGTCTTTGGGTTGCGGAAGAACATAAACGACGACTTGCAAGCGTAATATTATTATTATTACTTATTTATTATATGTTCGTTTACTATTATATATATATTATATTCGCGCGAATAATAGATTTTCGCGGCGCATTCCGCGCGCGCCTCGACAAAGCACGTAGGTATATATATAACTATATAAGTGGTATATGTATATATATATTATATGGATATTTATATATTATATTATTATATATAGTGACACTAGCACTTTTATATCATACCGCCAGGTGTTCTGCGATCAGGCGTATATAAGGACATATACCTGACACTATCCGGTAAGCCTTATATACCTTCGTACATGTACTTGCTGTGCATACACGTGTGTTTATAATACGCACTATATATGCGTGCAGGCGAAAAGTTCCGCTACGACCGTGAACCTGACTACATAGGAGGTGTATTATATATTGGAATTGGATACAATTATATATAATATACGTGCACGTGCCGTATACAGTCGTATAGCGACGGACAAATATGACTCGCGTGTAATCTATAGCAACGATAATTGGTATAATAATATTGTTATATGTTATTATTATTATCATCATTATAATATACTTATATAGCGGGACTGGAAGAGCGGGGCGGAAGGAGGTGGCGAACGGGGAGGAGGTATACAATAGACCACGACTATGAGGACAACATATTATACAAGACGTATACCTATGATACGCTGCTCTCTACGCCTCTACCCGGATGCTGCTGCAATAGCCCTATAATAATAATAATAATATAGAAGAGGAATATAATAAAATAATATTGCGGACAATATTCTGTCCAAGCGGCGGGTGTATCAGTCGGTACGCGCACATGACACGATATATTATTATATAGAATAACATAGAATAATATCATATACCGGGTACCTGTGCAGGCGGGCGAGGCGGCGTGCGCGTACAACCGAACCGGTCCGCCGTGCGAGACGTGTACGCGGCGGCGGTGGGGGCAGCACGCCCCGCCCGGGCCGCTGGGTGACCGTCCAATCGGCTGGACCCGGGGCCCGACCAGCATCCAATCCTCCGGTCCACCTCGACCGGTGTGCGCACACCACGAGATCCACAGCGGACGACGACCGCGACGACCGATGTTAAAACATCGCACGGCATTTACCGTCGCGCGTACGTCCGTCCGTCCGTCTCTCCCTCTATCTCGGCCGTCGCCGCCGCCGACGAGGGTGCCGCCGCCGCGTCGTACGCGCGTTTCTCGCGGAGACGTCGTTCGCTCACACACCGCCGCCGACAGCGAGTCTGCGTGGTGTACCTACATGCGTCTCTCCTCGTGCGCGCCCACCCCGACGCGCGTTTTATAACGTCGACCGATTTTTTTTTTCACCGCGACCGTCCGTCTGTGATCACTGCACGTTGCGATTGTAATAATAACAGTTATTATAATAGTACATTACTATATATTATTATATATACGTTTCGATTCGAATTTTGCGCGTTCACCAGTGTGATGCTGTTCAAAGGTAACAGTAGTCGCCTACAGTTGCTCATTGAAAAGATACAGTCCAACAACAAGGACAACAACGACGAACAAGACATAGAAGGTATATACAGTATTATATTATTATATATACTATATTGTTGTAACCGCTATATCACAAGGCCCGTTCTCTCGCGGATAATAAAACCGTCGAGGTTTCAGGGTTATAGGTCTTAGGCGATTTATATGCTTTTCTTTTATTGTTATTGTTACGTGTGTGTATAGGTGTATTATGCACGGGTAACGATTTATTGACAATCAAACGAAGGGTCTCGTAATTAGTAAATTTAAAATAATAATATTAATGTTTATATTGTTCAAACATATAACATGTAACATGTAACCTACCAATCTACCACGCATACACGCATGAAGCATTTTCCGAGTATCTAATGTGCGGCGTGCACCCTGTACACGATTTGTTTCAATATCAACACCTGTGGCGCCAAATCATATGCTTGGGTGGGTTTTTGTTTGTAAATATTATTGAAACGTAAAAATCAGTATTTTTTTCTTAATGATATGCATTAATGGTTCGGGGTAGTTTTTACTCGGAACATAGTAAACTTCCTTTTACCCTGTTATATTGTTGAAAAATACAGACATCGATGATCATTGATCAATGACAATATTATACGATGATGTTGGTGACTGACGGCTATCGTGTATAGTAAATTCCGACGTAATTTAAATTTGCAATACTAAATGTCTAAATGTATCTTTATTGATACATTTTTGGGAATTGATTCAATGGGGATTTTAGCGCGGGAAATTCGACACGTGCACAGATTATTGGAGCGCAGATATACTGCAGATATTCGCAGCTCTAAGCACGAATACTTAATCCGACTGTAAAGACGTACAATTTACGAAAATATTGATATTTTCGGTAACGTATAGCCATAAAGACACTCAAAAACCACAGAAACACCACTCCCCCTCCCCCTGAAATAAATGTATAACTACGGTTTACGGTATATAAATACCATATTTTGGAAAAGTATGACATGCATTAAAAATAAAACTTTAATATCTAGTTCAATCATGAAGTTCGAATGTTTTTAACATTATGTGTTGGTTTATTATTTCTTGCTAGATGCCCAGATATTATATCTAGCTCGTAAGTTATAATAATGCAATTATAGACCATGTACGGCAGAGACATGTACTCAGTTGCAGCGTGAAAATCAGTTTGCCAGTGAAAGAGTTAATAATTGATATTGATTTTACCTATTGATACCTTAATAATTAAGAGTTATATATAAGTAAATTTGGTATGAAAATTAAAAAAGACCATATTTTACTGTTATGATTAGATGGTCTAGGATCTATCTATATACATACCTGATAATAGACATTTATATCATTAATTTATTAAAAACTTTAGGTTTTATCTTAACCATTCTTTGTAATGTTAAAAATATTAGCCTCATATAATGATGTTAAATATTTTAGAGAGTCTCTTTATTATTTTTTGTTAGAAACAAAATAAATTGACCGGTAAATAATACATTTACCGAGCTTAAATTTATAAATCAGGTGCAGAAACTTATACTGCTATATGCGTGTCGCTTCACAATTAGAAATATTTTTCAAACCAATTTAATAACTATTAAAAATAAATTAAGAATGGATAGTGCGGGTTAACTCTTGCATTCTTTAGCGTGTCCAAATATTTGTTGAACAAGTATAAACACAGGACTTTATTAAAAAAGAACTATCTATTAGATTTAAAGCCTTGTAAGAGCAATAATATTTCCGATTTTATACAATTTTCTAACCCTATAATCACAGTAATATTATTAATAAAATCTAACCTATCATTTTTTAAATCGAAATTAATTCCTTTGGGATGATGCATGATTATATTTCTCATGAGATCCTATCTATTTATATTTAATAGTTTTTTTCTTGTAATAATATTGTATGAACTTTTATAGTTTATTGTACAGTATTAAGTATACTCTTCAACTCTTGTATAAAATTAAATTTAACTAGTAATATTTGAATGATGAAGAATATATAATATAATATAAATATCGATGGGTGGGTAGGTATGTAATATTGGCGACTCAGTACCTATATTAAATAAAATTAAAATATTTAACAGGTAGCTAGATAGGTTATAGGTACCTAATTTATTTTTATAGTTTTGTTACATTATAATAATGATCAATTATCCAGACAAAGGAAATATCAATTTTGACGGATGTTATATTATTATGTCTCAATTTTAAAAATGAAGATATCTGCAAAAATAAAAATTATAGACTACAAGCATTAAATAGGTATAAGCTGTATAGCTTTCAGCTTTTAGGTGTACGTAGTCAAAACCATAATATATATCATTATAATTTAAACTATCATTATAAAATGTATGATTATTTTATTTTGACCTTATATGTTTTGAAAAAATCGATTTTATTTTTTGGTGCGACTCAAAATCTAATAACCGTAGACACTTGAAGTTTTTACTAAATATTTATAATATAATTTCCATACATTTTCAAAATATTTTGACTAATACATGTAAATATTTTCTGTAATTATCCGATTTCTATATACTATATATGTTACAGATTGTAAATTTTCTATTTTAAATAAATAAAAAAAAACGTTTAATCTTTTTGAGCTATTTATAGCCTTGAGAAATTTATCAAATTTTTTTATAAAATACTCTCGATAAAAGCTTGAACATTTAATGCAATGTTCCTCATAAGTTTCTTTAATGAAAATTCAAAAATATTAAAAATACAGAGGCACGATTATTTTTACCGGAAAGTTACGCTATGATAGCCATGAGATATTTTCGATTTTTATTATTTTTTTTTAACTTTTAAAATTGATTATTTATACAAGTACCAATGCACAACGTCCAGTGGCATCATTTCATTTTTTGAAAGGGGGGGACAACATTTTTGACCGGCTCAAAATAAAACTGAAAAAAAACCGCTCGCTAACAATTAATTACATTACATTATACTACAATTGCATTTTTATCTCAATAGAAATATCCTTCTTACATAATTTTATACTTACTAGGTAGTATCAAAGGTTACTATTATAAGCATAAGTAACCCATATTTTTGAGAGATAACAATAAATAAATAATTAATACATATGTAGAGGGAATTTAGGCCTGGCTCAAGGGGTAGGCAACATAGGCCCATGCTTAGGGCGGCACTTACGCAGCACTTTAATAAGAGGGCGGGATTTTAAAAACACTGATAATATAATAATATTAGGGGTGGCAAAATTTGATTTTGCCTATTTCACTATTCTCATTTGAGTCGGCCCTGAGAGGGATACTTAAACATATTACCTTTTAGCTACTATATGAAGGCCCAAAACTAGCCCATACCCGGCCCGACAACAGCCTGCTAATGAGAAGGGGGGACGCCCCTCCCCCCAAATTACGCCCTAACTACGTCCCCGCTCAGAATTGTTTTTCGTATGCAATAGTTTACCATTGAGTTCAAGTTTAACACATCCATTACAATGACATACCTACTCTACAACTACAATTAATGTACAACAGAGCGGTATCAACTTGTCCACCTTTTTATTTTTTAAATACATCTTTTGCTGAGGCTTTAGTGTTGTTTATTTCATAAACAAGGTATACTAAGAATAAAATTATGTCATTTAAATATTTAATAAAAAAAGAACAAATAATAATAAAATAGTTGCTTAAATTTTGAATTATATTAGAAGCACTTCTTTTTTATACTTTATATATCTATTATTCCAATTCTAATGATTTTTTATGACAATTTAAAATACATTAAAACAATACTCAATATATAAATTAATATATTATGACAGAAATTTAATAGAGATGTAAAAAAATAACACGCTGGGTGTTTTATACGATGCTATGCCAAAAATAATGTCTTAAATATGTATTAAACTTTTGGAATTTACTAAAGTCGTTAATATTTAGTTTTGTTTCTGTCATTAATGTTTAAATCATTTTATACACATTCAGGTACTTTTTAATATTACGACTTTCTTAGCAAAATATTATAACATAATTTCTATTAAGGACAATTATTATAAGTAATAAATCAATGCAAAATGCATGTATAAAACCATAAAACATAAATATTATCAATATTTAAAAGCATGTACCAATATTAATATATTATGCAAATGTGTTAATATTACACTAGTAGTATAATAAAGTATTGACGATAATAGGGTAATAGAATAAGAATATTGATAAAATATAGAAAATAAAAAAATAACGGATTTAATTTAATATATTTAATATTATATTATTATTATGTTGTTGTACATACTCAATGTAATGATATGCCATTAAATTATCAATAGTAATTATAATTATCCAGAATACAATAATAGACAATATTTAGAATACCTAACTATAGTATCTTTAAATGTAGTTTTGGAAAGACTTAGACAAATATTGTGTTATTTTTGACAAATCAGAATGAAATTTAATGCATTTTAATAATATAATATAAATTGAAAACATATTCTAAATATTCTGTATTCTATAATGTTTTATACGTAATTTACATAATATACTACAATTAGAATATAATTAAAAATAACCATTAAAATATATGTTAATTATATGAACTATATGATAATTATTATTCATGTTACCTATATTATTTAATATTAAGAAGCTATTTGTCTTTATTAATATTATTATATTGTCTCCTTAAGCAAAGACCAAAGGCTGTTATTTAGTGTTAACTAATATCGAATTTTAATATTTATCTTTATTATATTGATTACATAAATTATTTATTATATTGACACAGGCAAAATCTTTTTCGTCGATAATATTTGTAGTTTGATAACAGGGTTAAAATATTATTTGTTTCATCTTGCAAAACTAACCTGTAATAATAATTGAATACCTACTATATTATAATATTAATTACCTATACAAAATAAATTATGCTAATACTACTTTACTTGTTATGCATAATACTGATAATAGTATGATATATTATATATTATATTATATACTAACCATATTAAAGAGTTGAGACTAACAATTTAACATTAGTTAAATAAATAAACAATATATTATTGCAATATTAACAATATGAATCAAAGTTAATAGCAACCGGACTTTAGTTAAACTATTAACTATACAATATTACAGTGTTTTGTATACAGAATAAACAGCCAACAGGTATATAATATTATGCAATTAGGGTCTAATTATTTGATACTTATTATTCGGTTACCTTTTTTCCATGCATTTATATTTTTATCAAGTTGTAAAATATGTTAATATTGTTATCGTGCAGTTTCTGTTAAGTATACGTAGTAACATATTTAATTAAAAAAAGGTTTTTTTAAAATAAAACGACGCTTGTAAAGTTATATTTTCTTTACAATACATCAATAAATTTAATATTTAAATTCTAAGTTCGACGAATAAGTACATTTTTATGATTTATTGATGTCATAAAATGTTTTATATTTTTTCTAATCAGTAACTGTATGGGGTATAATTGGGTAACTAATTGGGGTCCCTATTAGTTCCCTAATATAGTTTACTGGTATATTAAATATTTTGAAATTTTATTCATTACAAATTCTAGTTCAAATTTTCATATAATCCAATGATCGGTGTCATCAATTACCAAAATAACAATTTAATATTCGTAACAAGTTATAAAACTAAATTGGTAGCTTGGCGTGGCGCGTTGGCTGCAACCAGTCGCGGAATGCGACTGGGAGTAAGTAACGGCCACAGCTACTAGCTCCCGGATGGGTGACCACCCGGATTCATAGTAGTTAAAAACCTTGCCACACATACACGTGTTTGCTTCCTACCGTAACAACCGTAAAATCAACCTACCGTATCAACCTTATCCCTACCATAGTTCATAACCCCTACAACAGCTAATGGCCAGTCGCCGGGCTTAAGTTCAATAAAAAAAAAAAAAAAAAATTGTATAAATAAAAAATACCACGACTAAGTAGTTAACTAGGTTAATTAATAATAATACGACTTACACCCTAAAGTCTATATTTTATTTACGGGTGCTATGATATATAATCGAAGTACAATTTATTATAAAAAAATACTGTCCAAGATACGAACAGTAAGACTTACTACCTATAGGTATGAAATTTAGTATAAAGCGTTTTGTTCTCGTGTTTGGTAAGATAATCAGGGCAGTTGTTGTAGGTTCTATAAATATAAGTACAATCTTAAGTTATTGCTGTTATTTCTTAGTAAACTTTTGCCAATGGTAAACGATATGATCTTACTATTGTGCGTATCCAAGTATCCAACTCTGCTTAGGTATCTAGATTCTGGAGTTACCTATCAGCTATCGGGTAAAAAAAAGTCGTATTTTTATGTACTCTAAAATAAATAAAACTGTGTCTGGCATAGGTTGCCCAACGGGACGCGTTATACTAAATGACTTTTCTATCCCCAAGGTCTCAAAAGCTAATGCTTACACGAACTTTACTCTAAAACATATCCTCACCCTTCTACACCCACCTATCGTAGCGCGATAATCTAGTCAACCAATTTCGTTCCTATAATGGTCCACTGTCCCCTTATTGCGGCACACGGCGAGAAACACCTTAGGGCCAATAACAACGATCTCCACCAACCCTCCACGTACCATCATCCCGCGTCCCGGTCGATTCTGTAATAAAATTAAATCGCCAACGTCATATACAACGAGCATAATTCAATTTAAACAGACTTTTATTCGAGCGAGTTCGGGTGTCGTGAGTACAATGTCAATAATTATTAATAATCGAGTTGCGTCGAACCTTAACTACGCGCGATGCAATCATTATGGGTTAAGTACTCAGGTGTTAATGTACAATAATTTCCGTCATTATAATATATTGACTCGCTGGTAGCGGCTTGTTCTGATAATTTATTGGTGCGTACAACACTAAAAACTGACAATAAACAACAACTGCAACAGTGGTCTTCATAATCATTTAATAACGTTTAAATCTTCAGAAACGCAAACATTTTTTTGTCATATTTCTACTTTTCCTCCGATTCGTGCATTGCGACGCGCTGACGCGTATGGTAATCTATACAAGTTACAATGTTTAAAATTTTTTTTTAATGTGTCAACTGCACCGTTGTTAGCCTGTTTTTACTGTGGAGGGTTGGTTGGTTCGGAACACGTGTATAATTTATATGTGCAGAGGATTTGTCACTAAAACCCTGGTCAGTCATCCGGGAACTATAGCGACACCGGCTGATGCTCGACCTCAGACTGAACACATTAGTGACTGAGGCAAACCACCGCGCCACGACAGGCCACTGTTATACATTTTATAGACAGAATAAAATGCGTTCTTATATTTTAATATATTAAATAATAATGAACCGGTGGACGTTGGACATGTATGCAATTGTGCAATGAAAGATGATTGAGGAGACGTCGTGTGTTTATACATATTCAGAACGGGCGGCGAGGGAAGGGTGAAAAACGGTCGGAGGGATATTATTCGTTTTGAAACGGAATATTATATCTGTTTTACAAATAGCGTCCGGTCATTAAACGCGATTAATAATCTACGGAACTACGGTGATTATATTAAAGAGACTAAAACGCCGTGCGACGGCTGCTAGATTATAACAATAAGTAATAATAACGAATACTACGAATACTACTCGTATAACTGCAGTAGGTAGAGGTATACACATCATAACATTCTAATGTACCATATACCTATACATGGGTATATATTTATGATAAATAATATATTATATTCATTACATGTAATTTAACGATATATAATATTATATTATGACGTACCTACGATATTCCTACAAAACGCACGCACGACGAACGCGGAAAACGACGATGACGACGACGACCGGACCGAGTAGGCGTGCGTGAGGCACGCGTAGGCAACGACCATCTACCACACACGGCCGCCGCCGCGTTGTGCGGATGCGGCGACCCGTCTCACGTATAACGATCAAAATAATAATAATAATAATAATAATATAATAATAATTGACGCCTACTGCACCACGCAGAGATGCAGTGGTGGCGTTGCTGCCGCCGTCGGTACGTTTGTCGCCGGCCAGACAGTAACTGTAACAATATCGCACGCTCCCCTTTCGCCGCGCCGTTACGCAGTTATATATAAATCGTCTATAATAGCTGATATTATATTTTAATAATCTAACGTTCGAGATTATCGCATAAAGTCGTAGGTATCAACACGGTTAATATTTACGCGCAGACATGTGAGATATTGTTACGACGCGGCGCCGAGGCGGAATTATAATAATATATTATATTATTATATTGTTATAGTCGTGCGCAGTCGTCTCCGTCGTACTTGTGTGGTGTCATACTCATTTACATTACAGCGCGCCACAACGATTCCCAAGACGTGGTGAAAACGTTTTTTATTTTTTAGAATCCAATCGATGCCTATTACTGCTGCAGCTGTGTTCTAACTTTCTAAGGCGTCGCTAAGCGTTTGCGTTAAGGGTTGCAGACGTTTTGTTTTAAGCACGTGTTTTCAACGATTAAAACAGATCGCCAAACCGACGTTTAAAAACAATTATCAGTGCCGAGAACAATTTTGATACATTTTTTTTTTCGTAAAATAATATGGTTACTAACAACTGACCGTCATATTATATTTTCGTTTCAATTGTTATCATTTTTCGTCTGGTATGTGATCTGCAGATAACAGGTACCTATATTGTCTTTTGTTTTAATAACTCACTAAGATTTTACTATTGGTCATTAGTTAAGTGATGAACTGGTAACTGTAAATATGTAGCATAGAATATTAAAACCGATACGCCTGAATAATATATAATTCATCGTGCATTCTTTATTTCTATATTAAATTTATAGTTCTCATAAAATTCAGTTTTTAATATCAACGTCTGAAATAATATTGTACTTCAGTAGCCAGTGATACTGAAACAAGGAAGACGTAGGTGGTAGGTTTACCATTTCGAATAATTTGACTGTAGAGAAAGTTAACAATAAAACATTAGCCAAATGCATTAAATGCTCAGTTGTAATATTCCGTCTAGTCAGAATGATCTTTCGTATAAATAAAAATAAATGTCATGGGTAATAGCCATCATAACTCATAATATTCCTCGCTATATTCTTTTTGACGAATCTAAAACGCTTATCCTTTGCCTGGAAGGTAATGTTCTACTTTATTTATATTTAGTATTATTAATAATATGTTAAGTACCTAAATCTTTAATAAATTCTGAACAATGAAAATAAAAATGTTATAATTGTAGGCATGTTAGTTGTGTACCATGTAGAAAAAAATGTTTCTTGTTTATATGAAAATACTTAAATCGAAATATCAAGTTCTTTGGATATAACTTAAAAACTTAATTGGTAGTTGGTACATTGCGTTGGTGAATAGTATTGCAGTTGAAATAACAATAATAATAATATGACGCGTTCTGTTGAAATTATATTGCGGTGGATAGGTACTCGTGAATTTCGCATTACAATAATTGCAATAATAATACCTATGGACTATGACTTACTATTTGTCACTTAGACGGAATTTGATGGTTCATGGATATATTACTTGTACCCATAATAGTCGTAATCTTTGAATAGGTAGCATAATATTATGGATAAGTGATGAAATGATAACTAATTAACCAGTCAGTCTATCGCGATAATAACTTCGATATTATTATGTAATAGATCACGTACCAATATTTTTTCGTTATTTTTCATATTCTATATAATATATTGAATACATATAACTCATATTCCCACACAACGAGACGATACGGCTTATCATCGATGAGACGATGTAGCTATAATAACAATAATATAATAATATCATGATCCTCGAACGAAATGCACGTTGTATATACACATATAGAGGCTGCATAAACTGGCCACTTGGGAGTCGAGACTATATTGCGTTAGTATAATCATATTATTATAACGTCGCCATATCGTTAGTGTCGTCTCTACGTCTTGTTTAGTACTCAATATGGTATATTTTGTGCACTCGATAACCTGCACACATACTTTCTTAATAATATGCAGGATGTCTAGTCATGTTCGTCCTTAGATTTCTGCCTAAACTTTCACAAACTTACTTGTTTATTTTAATACTTAATGGGAATAAGTGATTAAACTTTTAGAATACATACATAAATTGACCGTCCCGGTTAAAAGAAACACGAGGACACTAATCGTAATTTTCTTATTTTGTGAAAACGTGGCGTAAACAAATGCAGTGAGAGGCACTTTATACACAGGTAGAGACGCGATACACGATCGTGTATTCGTGTACATGTGTCACGCGAGATCGTTTCGTCGTTTTCGTAGGTGAACCGATATACCCATCCATACAGTGCTATACCTAATATTAAATACTCACCAAACCAAATCCATAACGGTTAATTTAATATCATACTATATGCTACTGTCGTCACGATTTTCCACAGAGGCACTGAGTGGCGCGGGCGAGGCGAGCACCGAAGAGGCAGCTTCGTCGTGGAGCTCGGCCGTGTCGGAGGACCACACGTCGCCGGACAGCTGCGCCACGAGCAACAGCCGGCCCGGTTCCACGGTCGACCACCGACGCGATCGCCACAGCCGTCCGCCGTCGTACGCCACGGCCGGCGCCGCTGCCGCTGCTGCCGTCGCCGCTGTTACAGCCGCAGCGAACGCCACTGACGCCAACCCGTACGCATGCCAATACTGCGACAAGACGTTTCCCCGGGGAAGCTACCTGAAAAAACACGAACAGGTGGGTTTCGTTTTCGCTATTATTTAGCTTTTTGCCTTTTCCTGAGCCTACCAGGTATAGCTCTAAGCATAACAATAACAGTAAAATATTATAGAGTATGGGCGTCAGAATTTCAGATTAAGACAAAATACAATTTTGAAAAACTATCGATTTATTAGTTCTGTATAGTAAATAAATTGAACATTTTAAAAATATATGATATATATAATATTACCTACCTATTACGAATAAAATAAGTCACAATTTTTTTTAAATAATAATAAATTAAGATTCTGAGTGAACTCCGTGGATGAAAAGTCGACGAGAAAACATTTCAATATTTCAACAATTTTGAAATTACGCATGGAACCGAAAATACAATCCTATTTCATTATGTTTCTATATATTAAGAGGAATATCCGAGATTGATTCAGTCTCAATAGCATTGATTAATTTAAATAAGGTACAACAAAAAAGATACGATCGATTTATGAATAACTGTCGTGTCTAATGCTGTTTTTTTCTTACGAATTTCCAATCGGAAACCAGGTAACCATAAGGCGATCGGATAGCTCCTTCTTCCCAATCAGAGATACAAAAATTAAAAAATCAAACCATATATAAAAAATGGGACATGCGATATGAAAATTGTATGCATGGGACAACAATACGCAACACGTATGGAGTTTTAGAAAATGTTTACCTCTGACATTTTTTTCTAAACATAAGGATTGTTACTCCACGGATATTTATCCTTATACCTGATTCACACAGGTACACCTGATATACTTAGATTATTATCGTATAATTTTACATATTATATTATTATACTGGTAGGGTGCTGTCGGCCAGCTTGACGAAATTTATCGTTTTATTCAGACGTGGTGCGGGAAAACCACTCCTCGAGGGATCGGTGCAACGTGTAAACACGTATATTATTATATTATAATATACATTATGTAATGACGATATAATATTATTATTGCATTACAATGCACTCGGTGCGTGTAATTTAGTGTGCAGCTGGGGTGTTATTCAAATAATATTGTTTACCTATGTATGAAAGTAGGTTTACCCACGATGAGATTTTTGTTTTGTTTTTTGTTTGGTTTTATATAATTCTTTTAATACTCCATGTATGCGAGTACAATCACAACAATATAAACGACCTTTTTTTGGGAACAGAAGAGTTTTGTTTTTATTTTGCTTTTACACTTGTGTGTTCACATAATTTTATTATTATTATTATTTAAATCTATACCACATTACTCATATTTTAATATATAGAAAATTAGACATTTTTGACTCAAACAATTCTTGCTCTATAATATATACCTATTACAGAAGGTACGTGGACTGTGAGTGTCCCAACATTTTACTAATAAACGTGCTTTCTGCGGGAAAATCTCAAGTCAAAAACACAAAATAATATGAACAATCCAAAATTTCAATGGGTTTTAAATCATATCTCTGTTAAACAGATGAACTAATAACAGTAAACCCACGCATTTAAAGGTGGCACTTATTTTATATAATTTGACAGAATTCATCGTCATCGCATTGCGAATATTTTTTGTCGTTGTCAAATATAAATTAATATGATCTGGCGAGTTAAATTATTATTCAATATACTATTATACTTTGTATTATCACCAGATGGTATTGTTATAATTTAAGTATGATTTCTTAAACGTATTGTGTACATAATATTATATTAATATGAAGAATTGCATCGTCTGTTGGACTAGGAAAGGGAGGGGAAGATAACCGGGCACCCTGAGCCGTGGCTGATATATTACGTACATGGTTATATTATATCATAACAACAATAAAAAATATATTATATAGGTAGTCCTTGTAAAATAGCGAAGTGCAATAACATAATTATTCAACATATGTAACAATGTCAACGACATCGCTATAGGTATAACACAAATACTAAGTATAGATAGGTAATAAGTTATAATATATATAACTTAATAAAGTTAACTAACATAAACTATTCGCGAGGCGAGCACAAAATGGCGTGGCGATTACAAGTTATGTACATATGTAGGTACATATTATTAAACCGTTCATTACTGTATTGAATACGATAAGAAGAAGAAGAAGGCAAACGGGCGATATATATAGCAGACCGAGGCCCGAGATCGGCCCCGGCCTCGTCCGATAAGGTGTGAAGGCGCTCAACTCTCCCGAAGATGTCCGCGGTACCTATATAATATTATATTGTATTATATTAAGGTACGTGTAACATTATATAGAGTATCATGTATAAGCATACTCTATACACACGCAAAGTCGTCGTATTATATTAATATTATTGTTTTCAACGTGTGTGTATTTATTATTATTATTATTATTATTCGCGTTTAACACGCGGCTTTGCGTGTGACCTAAAACACCAAGTGCAGTGCGTGTGTGTCGTATACGTCGTACGCCCGACCTCCGTACGACGGTGCGGTCGCATGTGCTTCGAAAAATCGCCTATGTTATTATTATGTTTACCACCGTCTGTGCAGCATCTGCTACGCGATCACCAATGGGATCCCCTAGTGGCGTATAGCGGTTAGGAGTAGATTTCTGTTTTTTTCCCCGACTCTTTCGGTTCACACGTTATCATTCGTATTAATATTATATACGTATATAAATTACTATACTACAACTGCGGTATACGTGTGCCCACAAAAAAAATAAAAATAAAAAAATGCTCGACCGATTTATGAACACATATATTATGTATTAAAAAAAAAAATTGTGTTTCGTTTTATATAATATGTGTGTGTGTGTGTATATATAGTGTATATAGTTACGTATCTTACATCGCAGTTTAAAGATTTCTCAAGACCACGCGGGGACCACGCGAGATAAAAAAAAAGGAGTTGATGATACTGTGAATTATGTGATTTACGTTTAAAACCCTTATTGCGTTGTAGAGGAATTTATATATACATACGATATACAATATTAAAAAAATTATACTCACTACACGTCGAGCGCGTAGTGTTCAAAAATATCGAATTATTGTTACTAAGACAGCAAATGTAGGTATTTTATATTGTATTATAAGAACTTCTTTAAATCTAAAGAAAGCTTCGTTTGGAATTTCTAGCAAACCAAAGCTAATATTCGCAAGTCGGCAAGTTAACCAGTAACATGTACCCAATGTAGTACCTATTATAATTTATGATTTTATTAAATTTAAAATGTTAATGACATTTTGATAGTAATATTATAGCAACTAATGGTTAAAATACTATAGGGTAATTATAATATTATTAATCGATTGAGAGAAAAAAAAAAATTTTCGAAGGCTGCATAATGGTTGTCAGATATCGGGATAAAAATGCAGATAGGTATTTCGACATCGATAAACTCGTCGTCGAGTATTTAATATTAATACACAACTCGTCTTCCACTACACGTAACGACTAAAACTGACACCGTTTTGTTGATAAGTAAGATTAGGTTCTGGCTTTGGGAAGTCACTTAAACCCGTTTAAAAGAAAAGAAAAACATTAAATTCTTTTGACGTAATTTATTTAATGAACTACCATTCCATTCAGGAGTTGCCCGCTCACCTTTAAAATATTGCTTCGAGTGCCTGTGACATACCTATTATTTGTTTACTTTCTATAATCGAAACAACATTAAGAAATCAATTTTTGCAACTAATCCTATAAGTGCCAAACATACAATATATTTGAGGTGCAGGGGCGGAGTGGCCGGTCTGGAAATGGGAATTTTCCAGATGGCCTGGACCATACTATGGCCTGGTGGCCTGGCCATTTTGTTAGATTTTTTTTTTTTAATTTAATTTAATTTACAAAATATTAGTTAATGCTAAATGCTAAATGTGTCAAAAATGTGTGTCTATTAAACTATTGTATTACAAATATTATTAATGTAATAATAGAACATTGTAATAGCCTCGTACAATCGTATACTCGTATGAGAAAGCTTTGGAAATAAAATTACAAAATATTTGGTACATAAATATAGACATTAAATAAAATTAAAGCAATATTATATTGATATAGGCTGGTTATTTGTATAACATGACACCCAGATTCGACGTATTTCCACCTGTTGAACCGACAAGTTGTTTATCTGTACCCTTTATCTGTAGACTGTAGTAGGACTGCAGAGTGGCGACGAATATAGCAATGCGCCAATGCCTAATGGCTAATAATAACTAATAATACTAATAATGTCTAAAATATTAGTATTTATAATAATATAATCAATATTAATGATAATACATATTAATTTTGTATTATTGGTCCCTTTACTTTGGTCATCGTTATTTTTATAAATAATATCTATAATAAGCCCAAACAAATTAGTCATTACTCATTAGTGTTTGATATTTGTACACTGTTCACTTGTTGTTGAGTGTGTCGACAGTGTCGTTTATCCACGTTTTTCCTTTTATTAATCCAGCTGTTAACATGTTAATTTGTTTGCTCTCTAATGAAAATTTAAGTTTTATATTATTGATCGTACGATATTATATTGTAATTATGAATAAAAAAAAGGAAAGGGGTGGCAGGAAGAGATCGCGAAAAAAACAAAAAATTACTTGCAAAATGTGCTGAAAAATGTAATCAATTAGATTCATTTTTTCTAAAAGGTACACATACCTAAGAACTGTGTAATATGATGTTATAATGTTTTAATTAAATATAATTTATTTGCAAATGCTTACCCGACATTAACTATAGCATATCAATATATTTTAACCCTCCCTGTTACGCAAGTTTCTTGTGAAAGGTCATTCTCAACATTGAAATATTTAAAAAACCGGCTGAGAAATTCAATGACCAATGAACATCTTGAGTCTTTTATGCTAATGGCCATTGAAAATAAAATTCTCATGGAAATTGATAATAATATTATCATAAATGCAGTTGGTGAGAAATCTAAACTATTATTTAAATTATTATTATAAATGTATAAACCATTTTTAATTTTTATTATATTGTTTATAATTTATGTATTTATTTATTACTTATTACCTTATACCTACTATACCTAAACCATGAAAACACAATATATAATTATTAATTATTAATATTTCGTTGGTTTCAACTATTAAACTATGCCTACAAATTTTATTTTTCAGACATTCAGGTATTAGTAGTATATTAATAAAAGGTGTGCAATTTAATGAAAATAATTAAGTCTGGCTAGTTAAGTTAATTCAATTAAATTGCTTTCAGGCTTCAGTTAAATTTAAAAGTTAACAAAAAAAAAAATTAACTTAACTCATTGAAAAAAATTAATTTTTTTTTCAAGTTATAAATTGCACTAGAATTAAATCTACTTATATAATAGTTATGAAATAGGTGAATAGAAAAACAAAATTCGAGCGTAGCGAGAAAAAAATTTTTGGTGGGTGGCCTGGATAAATTTTAAACTCCCGGCCTGGATTTGGTTCCCACTCCGCCCCTGTTGAGGTGTACCTACTAAAGTTATCGACACTCAAAAATCGTTGTTGTGTGATATTTACTAAACTTACTAGTCATTATACCCACGTTATTAAGTGAAAATTCGTTTATTGTACCATTTTAGAGTAATGATAATGGTTTCATAAATATTTAAATAAATTATGTTTTTCATACACTTAAAAAACCATGTTATGAAAATAAAAATATATTAATATAATAATAAAAAATTGATGTACAATGTGAACTATAAACAATTATACCATAATTCGTATTGTAACTAATTATAATTTATAATGGGGTAGGTCTCTGTTTGAAAAAAAATTAATATTATGGTCACTAAAATAATAAACTAATACACGTGGCTTCAAAACAACACATTTTAAAATCAATGTGTCAGCATCTGTTCTCAATCGTTTAGAACCACTGAATTATTTTTAATGTTATTACTACCCGAGAAAGATGGAAGGCAACCAGTGTATAATATATATTGTGTGTACCTTTTTTGATACAAGAATGGGAGTCAAATGCGGGTGCTACGGAAGGTAACTCGAGTGGGTCACGGGTTGGTACGACAGTCGTCAAAAATATAATAATAATATTTTCGTTTAAAGAGAATAATAATATACATTCGTATTGTCACCGTTTATCACAACACTACATAAAAATATTGTGTTCGAGAGATGCGAAACACATAGACTATTTTGTCATTGCTCAAACACTTCTATTCCGCGAGTGTATTTTTTTATTTTCGTTTGAAACAAACAAAATGTACCATATAGCACGAATCACTCTTAAACGTATTATTTGTCTTCGATCGGAACTCAAGGAAGTATATTTTATTATTCGATTATCGGTATTACATAATATATTATTTACTCATATTGTATATTATTATATATATTGTACCCAATATAATATACGAGGGCATGGGTGATTTTATTTACGAAACGTGTTTGCATTTTATGACTCCGTACATATATATAATATATAATATTGGCGCAGACACGATTGATCTATATAATAATATTATGACAGACAATAGAAATTGCAGTATACCTATATCTCGAACCGATTGAATGTCAAAAACAAAAAACAAAAAAAAAATCGCACAAGAACAGTCTGTAGCGCGACGGCGGTGCACATAACGACGTCATACGCTGCACATGTACTGCAGGTATAATATACCTATATAGACCTGTAATGCGTTTCTAATGCGCACGAGGAGAACGACAGGTCCCAAAGTTGCAGCAATGTGCAGCATCTGCGGACGGAAACGGCAACAAATAACACAATAATATATTATATTATTGTCTCCTCGTCACTCGCGCGCACTCTCTTTCTCTCGCCGCCGCCGCCGAGACGAAGGAGCACGTCCGTCACTCGTCATCGTCGCCGCCGCCGCCGCCGCCACTGCCGTCGCCCCTGGGTGGTTGGTGCTCTCGAGCGAGCGCGGTGTCCTTGTTTGTTTGTAAATGGGCTCGAAAACTGGTTTCACGTGTATATTATATAGGTACACATTTTTATTTATCGCCCGGGGCCTACTTTTATTTTTATACGCGTGCTTACATATATTATTATTACTATCATCGTGGTACACACTCGCACACAGAAGGGGACGAAGGGGGAAAAAAAAAGCGACCCGTCGACACGATCGCCGCGGTGACATATTATTGCCGGACCCGATGCCATCACGTCCGCGTTCTCCTCGCCGCCCCCACTTGCAGAGCCGAGTGGTTCACACGAATTTCTGTTCTTGCGTCCGTTTTGCCGCCACACACACACTAAACGTACACATTACGATTATAGCAGATAGGTAGGCACTATTATTTTATTATGCGATCGCGAGGACAAGCGACGAGATACTACGGTTCCACCAGCATATAACATTTTATACCTACGGTATTACGTACCTATATATATACATAATGTTATGATACGATGTGTATACGAAGACAATAGATGATGCGCACAAGAGATCATCTTTATACATTATATGCTATTTATTATAACACCCATACATAATATATATTATATAGGTAAGGTATATTATTTAATATATCAAGTTGAAAATTAAATTAAAACGATGAGAAATAACCACAACCACCATATAAAAATTACTTGGTTCAATCACATATTGTACACCATAAAAAAACAGTGACGTGGTCCGTATTCATTTTTTTACTCGCGACCTCGGTGAAATCCAGCATCGAACTGTTCTAATGCATTATATATAAATTAAATCGAAATCGTGCTAATAAAACAAACCATAAACATAACATATCAAATGAGTAATACATTATATTATAGTGTTTATGCACTCCGAACTTGGATAATATTTGTGTCTTATCAAACACGCATTTACATAATTATTATACATTATATAGGCGCCATATAGGTATTATAGTACATCACTGTACGCACCGTGTATTAGTGAATAACAATGGCGTATTCAGATTTTACTTAAATAAGATTATGAGATATTTAGAAATAGTAAATATTTCAAATAGAAAAAGTAATCAGCTAAATACGAACTTGTTTAGAACTCGCAAATAATGCTATGCAAGGCACTACCACTTGAAAATATTCTGAATAACATAGCCTTTTTTAGTTCAGTTTTTAATATCTATTCACTTGATTGATAACACACTACACATTCAATTGATCATTAGTCATTACGCATTTCTACAATATACGAGACGAAAAATATTTCTGATTATATGTATGATTTATGAAATACGGATAAACATTATCAGAACAAAATTCTGAGGAGCACACAACACTCTTAAGACTATAACCATGATAATTGCATACTGATATTTCTTCGACCTTATTATAATGTATAATAATTAATAAGTAATATTGTTAATATAAGATCTTAATGTATATATTTTAAATAGTAATTAAGACTCGTGAACTAATGGCCTATGCTGCCGAGTTGTTTTTTTAAGATCAATAAAAAAAAAAAAAAAAAATTAATAAGTAAATAGGTAGGTAGTTATGTAAACATGTTGGCGCTTATAATAAGATAATAATATATTAATAGAATATGATATAAGTATATTATTACGATATAATGTCAGTTCGTCGGTGAATAAAAAACGAGTCACTGTGAATCTCTTTGACGTATACCTACCTAATTGTCGTGTGTTTAACACTGTCACGCCGTTTGCATAATATTATCGCGAGCCATCCGGAAAACGATTGTCAAATCGTAATATTAATATCATTGCACCAACGGCACGCAAAAGACGTCGCTCGAATAATATTATCATGCTCCAATTTTTCCTCTTTTTCGTGGAAAGCGGGCCGACGAAAAACTGTGAAAGCCAAACGTGATTGTAAAATATAATTTATACGGCAATACAGTTTCTACGCTTATAAAACACACTGTACACGAAAAGAGTTACCGTGTTTGTATTATTATGGTTTTCAGTTCGCGATAAATCACATAGATATTTTAGTCGTCGACAAAACCGTAAAAACTGTATCAGACCGACGAGAGAATTCAATGATAAATTCGCTGCAGTCCGTCGTCGTTTACAAGACTTCGCGCTTAAACCATATAATATGTACCTACTGTATAATTATTCATTAAAGTTCTCCCCGAGCAGCGAGCTTTAATACTGTATAGTCAGCGAGTCATAACTTGGATGGTAAGACTTGTTAGTCAACTGTTAAATCTCGGTAATAATTTTAGTTTCTCGCGGTTATGTCGGTGCTTATATTACGCACTATACAAGCATTATGATATTATACGTTATACTTAGCGGGAAAGCAATTTCGAGGAATAAATTGAAAAAAACTGTTACACATATTATATTCGCAATAATGAAAAATGATTTTGGACGGAAGGTTGCTTTGAAAGTGTTTAACTAAAAATATTAGTTTAGCAATGATTGTTGACCGCTTAGACGCTTAGAAGCTCCGGCACTAATATTCGCGCCAATATTAACAAGATATAAAACCAATATTACAGATGATGTGATTCAGACTCTCAAGGAAATATAGGTTAATGTACTATTTTTGAATCGTTCGTATTATAGGATAGGAGACATTTGCTACCTGTGAATTCGAACAATTCCCACCCATAATTTATTATGATGAGCATGTCGCAAATTTTTTTTTTTAATTCCAGAAGATCAACTTATGAGGAATCATATTATATTAAAGTTTCAAGCCTTAGGTACCTATTAAAATAAAATATTTTGGTATTCAAAACAGATTTGCTTCAAAACGAACAACTTTTCCATTTATTTATCTCTTTTTAAAGTGAAATTTTGATAGGTGAATGTCTAAATTTGTTTATATGTCCTACTACCTGGTGGCAAATTGTCTATATTTGTCGGGTGGCAATTGGCCGAATACCCCATAATAAAGGTAAATACGTTTATCTGCCTTCATGTAGTACCTATAATATAATAATATGTCGAAAAAAAAATAAATCACGACTATACTTTTAGCTTTTTAATCGTGGACGTATCATACAACACATTATTCATACGCATAACACTGCTGTTGCACGTGCAGAGTGCGGTGTGGGCACTGTGGTTTCGACTATCTCGCAATGATAACGTAAATACTATGCCTGTAAGACGTCTTTGTCACTCGGTTTTTTTTCCAACAAACGTCTTCTCAAAGGGTGGGGGCCGAGTAGGAACCGAATGAAACGGGCCCGTAAATGCGATCGGCGAGAGATGGTTTTTTTTAATCGTAGACGTGCTAAGGCCTAAGGTCCGTCGTCCTGCCTCGGTGTAGACCGCGGATCGCCGTCGTTGGTTTCCGAAAGCCGTCACGTTTTTTTTTTTACATGACTCGCGCGCGCGGACTATTATATTCCCTGTGCGATCACAAGCCGGCTAGAGATGAAGAAATAAAATAATAAAATTCGTAATATATAATAATATACCTACGTGTACGGTGTAAGACACGTAAAAACAGTTTGGGTCACACGGTCGGGAAAACAAGCGCCTACGCTGCACGTATATAGCCACGACGACATATTTGATATTAGATACATAATAATGTACACGATATTATATATTACAGCCGTCATCTACGACGCGTTATATTATAATAACATAATCGTATAAAATGTATACAAGGGTCATATCTGCTATACGGAACCGAAATAAAACACGACGCCGACGCCGTCAAAGACACCTTCAGCTCCACTAATAACAACTGTAGATAACCCATCTGCCGACAGGTGGTGGTGGTGGACCTCGAAACGCGGTTGCGATGTCTTGTACAAAGTGCGCGCGTGTGATTTTGTGTGCGTGTGTGTGTAATCGAGTTTAAAGTCGTTCCCCCCCCCCATCCTCGCCGGACGTGGTTCACCGGATGGGCGCGTGCCCAGAATCCGCGGCGGTGCAGGCGGTCACCGTCGTCGTGGTCTAACAAAATAATAATAATAGTTAAGTATATAATATATCGTATTATTATTTATGTTTAGGTATACTATACGCGCTAGCTGCCGACGTGCGACGTCGTGGACCGCGTCGCACCTGCAGCTGCGGCGTCGACAACAACAGGTGCTCTCGTCATCGCGCTTTTCACCGCGGCGACCCAAATCCGGCGCGCGCGTAGAATAATAATAATATTATCGATTAATCTTAAAATAAAAACCCAATCGTCACGTCGTCATCAGTCATCACTGTTTCACCTGTTTTGTTCTTTTTTCGATCCTCTGCTAAGCGAGCAGTGTATATTGCTTTTCGTGACATTATACTCAAATTTTTCCATATCTGGTGGGAAGAGTGCTCAAGTTTTGTGTTGTACCATCCATAGATGGATTATTGTCAATAGTATTCTGAAGATTTCATTTTTAGGATTCCGTTGAAACTTCCTTCGAGCGTATATACTGTTCAGCCACCAGATTATATTATAGCCTTACAATACTAATAAAACAAGCAATAATCCTAAGTTAATTGAATATAAAATAATTAAAAACGAATATGATTTAAAATACAATTAAATAATTCTCGAACCTTATTTTTAGTGAACCCGTTTTAAAAGGCAATAATCCACATGCGTGTTTTAAAATATTAAGAGAAACGAAAATAAGCATTCTACATTGTATAGAATTTAATAAAACTTATATTTTCTTAAATTTCTTTTAAAATTCCCAACGATTAAAAATTATAAAATACCTCATGTATTTTTAATTTTTAATTCATAACCGTACAGTTTGGGAATGGTATTAAAACGATCATATTATTGTAAGAACAGTGCCTTTTATATTCCCCCCACATGTTGAAAAATAGATATGTACTTCAAGTATGCCGATAATAATATTCGCAAAATTATAAAATATGCACTATAATATCTCACCCAAACGTATTGTGTACAATGCCCAGTGTACATATTATGGAAAAATTCGCAAGAGAAAAAACGTTTTTGTGGTATATACCCATTACGCTCGATTTTCGTTCCCAACCCGCCGTCAAATGCGTCAGTCATATAGTGCGCATAATAATGTTTGAGTTATCATCACTGACGTGGCGGCGTCCGCGATCCAAATCTTAAATCTGCATCCATAATATCAGCCAAATTCGCACGCGGCGCGGACGTTGTAAGGTCACCGGTGCGGGACGTCGACGAAGAATGAACAACTTTTGCGCGTAAACTTCGTTATGAAATCGCAGTATGAATTTTAAAAACTTCTCCGTAAATGCATGACAATAACACTATGAACTACGCTATACTCACCAATTACACGCGTTATGTATTATTATTATATATTATTATCTGCATATAGTGGTGACTGGACATGGTACGTGCATCGTCGTCCTAATGTTGTCACTTATCACCGCGTACAATAATAAGACGTCCAGACGATAGGATATTATTGTACCTACAGACCAGGGACGTATTTAGAAACAAACGATGGGAAGGGGGCTTGAAAACAAACAAAACAAGTAGATATAGTCGTAATCACCGTATAAAAATGTACACATTTTATTTAACAATGTATATGTTTTTGTTAGTAACATGGTAGGTAGTAACTGGTACCTATCCATATTTATAAGCAGCGTATGGATTAAATAATTATAGTAATTGAGGTGAAATATATATATAAGTATAGCCGATGGGAGGGGGGAGGGAATAGTGCCACTGCTACAGATAGAAGTACACGAATCATTACAACGATAAATATTATGGCATCGGCTGACCGTTTAGCAAGGTGTTGATACCCAACATTTCTATCGGCTCATCCTCGTCGCTCTTGACTAATTATTAGTAATTCTATGTTATAGAAAAAATGATGGCACCTAATTATACAATTTCGTTAATTTATATATTACTATAGCTGATTAACCCGGCTTCATTATAGTGATATAATTATTATTTTATTATATAATATTAACCTACTTATTTTTAATATTTACTATTTTATTCAATGAACGTTATATTTACAAAATTTGTAAACATTTATGTCTTTATATCATTTTAAAATGTCACTATAAATCTCATTAATAGTTTTATTTTATTCAGATGCCAGGTTTTCTCACCCTAGATTACACTAGTACTTATATTAGTTATTATTTATTTAAATTATGACTTATGACCTGTTACGCTATTATTTTATATCTCATCAGTCATCACGTTTCTGTGAACCGGTTGCTAATTCTGTTGTTTGGAAACCACTTCAATTATTTTAACACATCATGTGTCAATAAAAGCCCAGAATTAGGCTGCAAAATAGTAATAAAAGCGATGCAAAATGGTAACGTTCAAGACATTTTCGGAATAACACTGTGAAAAAAAATCGGAAAAATATTTTATTATCCCGTGTCCATTTCCAGGGAGTTTTGGTCACTTTATAATATGGCCTTCTATTATACACATTGTATTTATAGAGCAATAAGAAAATAGTTTGAGCAAAACATTATATGATTTTTTTAATTTATATCAAAAGTAGTCAATCACAAAGTTTGTTCATTCATCGACTATAATTATAATAGCCTGTAAAACAGTCCAATAACTTGGATTGGGTGCCTCGACAGTCGGCAACAATATAATACCTATAATCATGACCTCCACTAATATTATGTTAAATGTAAATCAAAATGAATTTCGGCTAATGGTATAAGTATTTACTGAAACCTACAATTTCGATATCTTATTTGATATCAGCATAATAATTATCGATAAATACCCGAATATTAGTCAGATAAAAATCGATCGCTTATCCGGCCGGAGCTGATCGTCGTCGGGTTACGAGAATCCGGTCCGGTGCAACAGTCGCACAGTCGCCGCGTGTATAACATAATCGTAACGATGATGGTTATGGCGAGGACGATGATGATACCAACAATAATATTATAGTTGTTTAGTGATGGTTTTATTTTTCGTCGTTTGATTCCAGACTCATGGAGAATCAATGCCGTTCAAGTGTCAATTCTGCCGGAGGCTGTTCAAACACAAGCGCAGCCGAGACCGGCACGTGAAATTACACACGGGGGACAAGAAGTACAAGTGTACTCAATGTGACCATGCTTTTTCAAGGAGGTGAGTTGTACCTATATATGTACTACCTGCGAGACGTGCGCGTGCGTATTATAGGTGTATAATATAATATTATATATGTGTTCCGAACGTAATGACTATATCATATATCATATTATTATATTTATCGGAGACTTGTCCGTATCGGCCTGCGACCACATAATAACACACATACACACACACACACATACACACACACACACACACACACACACACACATATATATAACACACAATACTATATGTACACGCGGCGACTGCGACGCACGGTTTTCCATTGTGAATTCATAGTCACGTACGTCGTATAAAGATATTTGGTACCTAGTTGACTTATAATATACGCGCCGAATTCAATAGGTTATTTTCTTTATTTTTTTATTTTTTTTCACGTAATTACCGATGGCCACGCGTCCGACAATTATCCACGGGGAGAGACACACGTATAACACACACACACACACACACACACACACACACACACACACATCATAGGTATAAGTACATGTGTATATATACGGTCGTGAACTTGTCAAATAGACGGACAAAATGCACACGCGTATAATACATATATATGTATACACGTATTATAATACGTCATACCTGCACACACATATATGTATATAAATAGGTACATATAAGCACGCCCACCCAAAAAATGTCATGCAGACGTGCTCCCGAATACAATGCTAAAGAATATTATCGTCGGCGCTCGCGTATATATTGTGTATATAGGTATATGTATGTGCTAACAAACTATTGTGTGCAGCCACCGCCGAGTGGACGTGTGGCCGCAAGTACATTGAACTAAGAAGAAGAAGAAGAAGAAGAAGAAGAAGACGTGTGTCCTCACACGGACGCACGCACGAACACTCGAAATACAATTTTTTTTTTCAAATCCTAGCAAACCGTAGTACCAATAAAGTTATAAACACCAACACTAATTCGATAAACAATTCGTAAAATATCTAGAAAATAATATACTACCTATACGGCTATACATCGGCTAGACCAAAATATAATACATTATCACTGCGCGACTTATTATAATACAACAATTTATATTTTATGCACATTGTAATTGATCATTATTAATTTTTTTACCGGATTTATTTTTGTGAATCCATAGCGATCACTTGAAGATCCACATGAAAACGCACGACAATCAAAAACCGTTCCAGTGTACGGTTTGCAACAGAGGTTACAGTACGGCGGCCGCGCTCACGTCGCACATGCAGAACCATCATAAACGGGCGGCGGAACGGGCCAACTCGCCACAGATATCCGGCCCCTCCTACAAGTGCCTCCAGTGCACGCAGATATTCCGCAAACCCGACGAGCTTCAGGTCGGTACCCGTGAAATGTACTTACTCTTCCCGCCCGTTTTCCACCCTCATGACGTGTCCACACACCCCCACGCCATATCCACCCCGACGTCAAATATCCCTCTCCGCGACTACTGCAGATAAATCGCGGAACACAACACGAGGTCGGTAAACCCGTTTATACCCGTATGCGATTTTCGAAATAGGTTTTCCATTATATCTATACCCTCGTATTGTAACAGTCTCGCAGTAATTCGTAAATGATATTATAGTTAGGTTAGAATATTATACCCGTCATCCCGAAGGTTTTCCAGGTTATTGGACTTTTTATTTCGACTATTTTCGGACCGTATACAATTTAGTTACGAATAAAAAAGTACATTACCCCGTGGACCACAATTATTGCTGATAGGTACCTACTACCTACGAGTCACAACGTACCTATATCTAATAACGATTTTTGGTGCAACTGCAAATACGTAATGAGAACAATATATGTACGTATGACTGACTGTCTTACTAAGAATACAATTATTTTAAAATTAGCATAATATAATGTAAATTAACGGTTGACTTAAATCCAAAATAGAAAAAAAAATGAAATATTGATGCTCAGGTGTTGCCGATACGTGCAGGACACTATAGGTACAACAATAGGTTATCTAACTTTGATAATCCTGCAGCTTTACACAATACATTATTATGTATATATATTTAATTAAAAAATTAATGTTTGAAATTTCAACTAGAATTTAATTAAATGTATCTATCGAAGACGATACCAGACTCCAGTACAAGATGGTCGCTATCTAAAGTAGGAGGCAATTCAAACAAATTATATTTTTAAAATCCAGTTAGGACAATTCAAGTAATCTTTATAAAAATAAGAATGCATGGGAGACAATTTTGAGTACTTACATAATATATTATAGTAAACAGCATCACAGCGATCACACCTCATTTCTTATTATAATAATATTATGACTAACTACGGTATTTTATAATAAAAAAACAAAACCTTATCAGAATGAATGAAAGTTGTAAACACTAAAATGTTACGTTTAGTGTTTCTGAATATTTTATTTGTTTGATGTGATCACCGCTAGATGGTACTATAGAAATATAAAATATATTTTTACACCATCCAAATGTAGAATTGTTTGAGGGTTATTTTTCTTAAAATATATAGGTAGGTATATTAAGATGATAAATTATATCAATATCATACGCATGATAACAACTATTATTCATGTACCAAATATTTTAATTAAGAGACAAGAAACAAACCGTGATTGCGGTAAGTACCCACAAGCTATCAACTAAATTGGTAAATTAATTTTAATTTTATATACTGTCGTGTCTATATCGTAATGAAATCGTAACTGAGAAAGTTTATTTTTGAAAATATTTTAATGGTAAAAAGTGGTAATGATACGCGAGGATTACAAAATGACACAATACCGACGACTTCTATGCAGCGTACTTTCTTAAAAATTAATATATTGTGTTGAAACCCGATGAAAGTATAATGGATGTTCAATAATTGCAGAAACGAACAATAACGTTTTAGCCCGACGTTCAGTCAACATACAATTCCTACCGTTGTTCCGTTGTCTTAACTGTTATACACTCGAAATACCTATAATTGCTTAATGACATTGTTATTTTCCAACAACCACTGTAATAATAATAATTATTATTCTATACACAGAATCACACTGCGACGCATCATCTCGGCGAGCAACTTTCGTCCAACTCCCGGAGCTCGAAACGTTCGACACCGCCGAAAACGCCGAACCAATACATTTGCATGTACTGTACCAAAGAAGTGTCCAGCATGGACGCGCTGCAACAACACTTCCAGACCAAGCATTGTAAGTCCATCATATCGGTGTCCCCGCACCCCGAGTCTACTCAAAAACCACCCACGCGATAAGCACACGAGTGCTTGTCTGTATTTTTTTTTTTTTGGGGGGGGGGGGGGTCTCAGGAGGTCAGATTCCCCAAATAAATGTATTTTCCGATATTCTAGCGTACGTACTCTACTTTTTTTTACAATATTCAGGACACACGGGATGGTACTCTGTAAGGTTATTTTACAAAGTAATTTTTTTTTTTGACTGCTTACAAAACGCATGTAAGTATTGGTACCTGTGATACAGCGTACGACGTGATAGTCATTGACATTAATCCGATTATATCCATGGCGATAATAACATTATGTAATGATGTGTACTAAGATGGTATTTTAGTTCGTGGTAATAATCAAAAAAAAAAATAATGCTTATATTTAATAATATACTGTATACTTCTACCCATGTAAATAATACATTTTTTTTTATAATTTGTGTGTGTTTAAGTAGTGTGCTACTAGATATTTATCGAAAATTTGTCTATTTAATTTAATCTATTTATTTGTCTGATTTATAATTTTTCCGCCCTTTTAATTGCTACAATCATTCAATAGTTATTATTAAAACTATATTTTATAAGTTTTTTTCATATGACGAAAAAAGGTACCAACCAAATCATGATTTGACAGAAAAGAGAGAATTTAGATAAAAAATATTGTTATAAATATATTATAATATTGAGGTTATAGTTGAAACCTTGAAAGTGAGTATATTAAGTTAGGAAATGTTTGTTGGTTTGAGGTAAAATGTTGGGAGTGTAATAAGGGGAGCGTGTGAGGTGAAGTTTCCCACGGTTGTATTCGGTATTCAATTTAGGTAGGGACGCACAATTTGTACGTGTCTTCAGAGTAGACACCTCTACAATTTATTTTCCAAGTCAAGCACTGTATATGACATAATAATAATATAATATAGTTCGATCTAATCGTTGGATTTTGCCCGTTCACAGCTGCGATCGTCAACGGCAAGCCGCAAGAGGATATCTTCTCGGCCGTACCACCGGCGGCCGCGTTCCCATGGCTCAACTTTGCCGACTCGCCGGCCCTTGCCCTGCCTCCGTACTCGTGCCGGTTGTGCATGAGCCAATTCCCGTCCGTCACTTCGTTACAAAAGCACTTTACGACCGCCCACTATCTGAATTCCGTCCTCAACAATAACATACAGAACAACAATAACAACAACAGCAACAGCAACAACAACAACACCAACGGCTGCAAAAGTGGCGGTGGTGTGGTGCCGATGTTCAACTGGCCGGCAATGGCTGGTGCGAATGGATACCATCAACACCACCACCGCCACTCGACGTCAGGTGGCAGTGGTGGTTACTTGCCCGAGGAAACCGTTCAGACGGGTCCCACAGACTTGTCGCTGTCGTCGTCCAAGCACGGTGGCGGCAAACACCATCACACGTCGTCGGGCAAGCACAAGTCGGCGGACGACCAGCGGAACCACGCGACCAGCAAAAAGTCCCGTTCGTCGCCCGGCCGCGATCCACCGGCGGCCGACCAACAGCGTCACATAAAACAAGAAAGCGTCACCGGCCACAACGTGTACGACGGCAAACACCTGCAGCTGCCGCGGCCAGTCGTGGCTCGTCCGTCCTCGCAGTTAGGCGTCTCCAACCACAACAATAACAATAACATCAACAACAACAACAACATCATTCACGCCGACAACAACAAGATCCAATTGCCATGTCCGCACTGTCATCTGACGTTCGTGCACTTCGAAGACTACCAGCAGCACGTCATCGGACACTTCCTGATGGCCGCAGCCGAATACTCGTGCCAGGAGTGTTCCACTTCGTTCACGACGTCCGAACACGTCCAGAAACATCTTATGGAAACGCACGCGCAGAACTTTTACCGGTGCATGCTGTGCAAAGAAGTGTTCCCCACCAAGTCGGCGTTGAAAGTGCACTTCAGCATGAATCACGGCAGCGAACACCGCATGTTCCGTTGCAACAACTGCACGGGACTGTCCCGGCCGCTGTTCCAGACGGAAATCGAGTTCATCGATCATCTTCGCAATGCCCATTACTCAGCGAGATCGCCACCACCGGTCCAAGCGAACCTGGTGAGTTATGAAAATGAAAATATGAGCTGACGAGGTGATTCATTTAATGCAAGACACCTTTTATTTCAGAAAGCACAAACGTTATGTTTTTTTACGTAATTTTAAGTTGTTACTAAACAACATTTTTGGAAAAAAAATTATACTTTTTCTTTTTATCAATATTATTTTACAAGTTTTTTTACTCTTTTGAATGACAACATACATTTTTAATTCCTCATCTCGAAGCAAAATATTATTCGGAGTATTTTGATCGATAAAAATAAAAATTCGGACAAGTGGCTTATTATTAGTTATAACTTATAACATTGTAAATGGGTATATTTAAAGATTTTATGAGTGGAGTAGTGGATCAACATTTTGCGGGGTATCCCTGTATGGATCCATCCCACTTGTCAAAACATTAAATACTTATAACTCATAGATTACAAGAGCAAAATTCAAAGTATTCTAAAATATATTCTGCACCGGAATATGGAATTAAAATGAATATTTTCATTATAAAAAGTAAAAACATCAAATATACGTTACAACGATTGAGGTTATGTATAAGAAATATTAAAGTTTTCATTAGTCTTATGTTACTGAATCACCCGGAATGGATCAACCAGTATTTTCCCGTATATTAATCTGTGTTTCGATTTTATTAAAACGTTCCTCGTCCCTTTGCGCGATTTTCAGATGTTGAGGTGTTTGGTGTGCCACGCCACGTTCAACACACAGTCCGACATGGAACAACATTTAGCTAGTCATTCCAAACAGTTCCAATGTCAATTCTGTTCAGAAGCATTCCATATCGAGTTTTTGTTGGACAGACACATACAAACGCATCACAGTTCGAGCGTAAGTCGCACCGTTGGCTCGCCACTACCACCATTAATGGTTCACGACAATTTAATATTTATATAATAATATATTGTCAATGTTTACAGATTTTGAGTCACCTCAACCGGAACCACAGGGAATCACCGAATTCCATGTGCACGTCGCCCACGTACATTTCCCGGACGGCGGACGGTAGTAAGCATCCGACGGAAAACGGGGCGAACGCTTGTGATATATGTGAGAAAAACGATTTTCGAAACGAACTGGACCTGGTGGCCCACAAGAGGACGATGCACCAGGTGAAACCTACGAATCTTTCGACAAAAGTGAGTATTTATAATAATCCTCCACTTACTTGTAATAAAAATGAAAAAAATTCGCCGATTTTAAACGTTTGTATTTTCAAACGCCCGGAATAGGTGAGCTTACATTGCGCGTATTGCAACGAAAACTGTAAATCAAGAACAGAGCTGGAGAACCACATGAAGACGCATTCGCAACACGGTTCGAATGTCGGAAAACACAAGTGCAACATTTGTGACGAAATCTATCAGTCCGCGATCAGCTTGGCCGAACACAAACTCACTCATTGCAAGGTGAGCATACCCGATTATACCATATTATTTTACTGACTGTGAAGATTAGTTAGTACTACTAGGTTACTACTTTTAGGCACATAATAATTATCGAAAAATCTTAATTATTATTATATTATTAAAATATATATTAAAACAAGGTGTGTCAGTTCGCAATAGTTTATGTTTAACGAAATTATGATTTGTGGGAGGGATGGTCACCGGTATGACGGTTTTAGCACCATTGAATTATAAATTATCACCGGTAAAATCGAATGCTAACAATATAATAAAAGGTAAATAATATTAAGATAAATAAAGTTAAAAAAAAACAATCGAGTTGAGTATATAATACTTTTATTTTGTTGATCATGTGATAAACTTATTAAATACGAGTTGGATGTTCAAAAACTAATACATTTATATATAGTTGTAAAATTATAAAGGATTGATTTAAAACAAATGATATATAATTGAATTCCCATATATTATATGCTTTTATTTTATTGAATATCTTTTTTTGTAATAAAACAACATGATAATATCTCTCTCTTTCCCCTCTCTTCTATCACCAATATTATATAATATTTTACCGTTAGATTTACATATTCTAATTGCGCCCTCGAACTTTATCCACCTGTCATTATGTTTTCGTAATCAGCGATTTCGTGTAATTGTGAATTTTAGTTACAAACAGTAATATATTCTTTATATTGTTGTATTATGCATAATTCAGTGAAACTTCCATAATATAACGAACTTCCATTTAACAAAATAGTCTGTTTGACGAAATTTTTTTATGAACCATACAAGATTAGAACCAAATTTATTTAATTCTACTTAACGAAAATATTCTCTATAGATAATACAAATTTCATTTGTTGCCCATTAGACTTTGTAATATGAAAGTTTCACAGTAATTAAACATAAACAATATTAATATTAAAACCATTAAAAGTAACCAAAACTAGGTTAAGTAAACATTGTATAATGTATGTAACGCACAACAAAATTTAGTATTTAGTATTAAGTCGTAGTTAGTAAGTTTTAGTGCCTCGATATAGCAAAACAGAAACTATAGATTGAGCGACAATATAAAATTGATAGGAGTAGACAAATGTGGGTGCTTCAGCGGTAATAACTTGATGCGGTCACTATAACACCACAAAACAGTAATAAAGTGTTCTATTTTAATTGTGTGTGATTAACGTCGGATGCGATCAACGTATACGACATTACGTATGATATAATTTTCATCAGATTATCCCGGTGTGAATAATAGAATATTTTCATATTTATCATAATTTATCATATTTATCATAATCAATCAATACGCGTAAAGAATTAGATTTGGCACATTATTTGTATCGTATAGCTAATACGATAGATGCGTAGATTGTCCCTTTTGAAATGGGAGCATGTTCTAAAAACCGGACAAAAAGCGTCCCGTTTGAAGTTTGCCGGGACATGATGATAAAAAAAGAGGCAATTTCGTTTAAAACGCGACGAATGGTCAACTCGTGTAATGTGTATAATACTATAATGTACCTTCCATACTGTCATATATGTTTCCTATAATCATATTTTAATATAATAAACATAATAATAAGATATTTTACCAATGTAATTAAGATAATGTCAGCCCCTCCGTCGTAATACCATTTCGATTATTTTGCTCTATCTCATTGTTCTACTATCGATCTGTCGATCAGGTGGCCACGAGTACCGTGTGCAGTCACTGCAAGATGACAATAGACAACGAGGATCAGTTCCACCAACACCTCCAGAAGCACTGCAACCCGGCGAACGCGAACGGCGGCCAAGTGGCATTTCCCACGTCGTGCATCATATGCAGGCAAACGCTCGTGTCGGACATCGAGGTGAAGGTGCACGTGCACTATCACCTGTCCCGGCTCAAGGAACCTGCGGCCGTGTGCGGCAACTGCAACCGGTACAAGCGGTCGGCGTCGTCGCCGTGCGCCGGCTGCAACCCGGCCAGGAACAGCGCCGCGGAACGGTGTCCGGATTGCGGTGCGGCGTTCGACGCTTTCGGCGCGCTGCAACACCACCTGACCACCGTCCACAGGAAACCGTTTCACTGTTTCAAGTGCAAGGTAAGCGTGACATTAACCTACGGCGTGTACAACAGTTAGGGTGATTCGCCGGGCGTGTTCACCCCCCCCCCCCCCCCCATTTTTCTTCAATATCACTGTTATCCAAAACCTGATTTTTAGAATTTTTAAATATTATACCTACCTACACGAAGACCATGTTTTCAAATTCTCGTGATTTGTTTGTACTATTCGAGGAGTGTCCGTGCCCCGTGGATATACAAATTTCTGTTTCTCAAGCGATAACCACTTTTTTTTCTAGGTACTGTAAATTATTTAGTGGATTTCTAAAACTATGACGTATTAAAATCAATAAATACGAACTAGTAGTCTTTGAATTATTTAACTTTGTGAACTAAGAATAATAAGTCCTCGTGATAATGGATTTGGAAGATACATATTATAGAGACTATGGTGATTTGAATAACTTAGTAGGTAACTAATATTCGTAAAAATGGTACAAGTATGATAGATACTAGATCGATTTTATATTTCTGTAAAACTTTTTTAAGTATTATTATCCTTAGTATAAACGTTTAAACAACCAAGAAACTACTCGTTCAAATTTTGATTTTAATATAGGTGCATCAACATTTTCAGAAAAATATCCGCTAAATAATTGACAGTAGAAAAATGGGGTTCTCATTTGAAAAACGAAAATTTGGATTGACTTAAGACACTGCTTTAGTTATACAAAAAATCTAAAAAAATATGTAAACGTTTAAAAATACAAAAAAATTGAATTTGAATAAATTTAGGGTGAGCATGCTTGGTGAATCACTTCGTATAATGGACCTCGTCTTTCAAACAAAAAACCCGGATAATTATAAAATATCACAATTGTCGTATGAGCCGGATATTGTTTTTGGTATTTTTTGCACATAATTTATTTTTAACGATAAATTGTTATCGTTATGACGTGTTACGTGTTAAATCTCCAATACGGGATTCACGGTTACAACATGCAATTTTTTAAATCTAATCATTCCTGAATAATAGTTGAAATAATGAGACGTAAACGTGTAAACGTTAGGTACCGATCTTATGGAAATTTCCTGAATTTGAAAATACAGGTATCGATCTATAATGGAATAGCATACATTTAACTACCGTATTATACACGTATCAAATAGTCACTAAACGGACATAATATTATCATATTAACCATATTAATTATGACACCAAGAGTAGAGTGAAGACCAAATTAGGCACTATTTAAATATCACCCGTGTCTCGTATTATTTACAAGCTGACACACTAAGCAGATTAACGCGTTAACCACACCTGGTCACGTGTGTGATGTTCATGGAAAATGTATATTCTACATCTATAGTTTATTCGTGATATATAATGACCCTGGAGAATGCCACACATAATCTAAATTGAAGAGAACCATAAAAACAAATTTTCAATGCCCAGCCGTCAGCGACTTTAAAATGTCTGAACGATGTTCATTCAAAATATTATGGCAGACAGTCGTAATTATAGTAGATATCATAGCTGATAAGTGATAGCTGGAGGGCGTATCCGCTATTAAAATATCGTGATTTCGAAGGGCTTTGATGCGAGTCTTGAACTTGTTTGAAATATCTCGTGACACCCTGTGTGCCGCACATAATATTAATATAAATCATAATTAAATATATTATTATAAAACGCAATACCTAACTCGTATACTCATCATCATAAAATGTGTTTTGCACAGATCGGGTTCGAATCGCAGCAGGAAGCCACGATCCACTTGGGCACCCACCTGGCCACGCTCAACGGTTCCGTGGACGGCATCGAGTGCGGCCTGTGCCCGTGCGTGCTGCCCACGGCCAACAGCCTCCAGACCCACCTGATCGAGCACACGTTCGCCGGCTGCAAGGCGTTCACGTGCTACCTGTGCTCGGCCATATTCACTGCACCCACCGGACTCCAGGCGCACATGACCGTCGACCATTCGGCCGAAACGCCGCCGTACGACTGTCCCAGGCCCGGTTGCCAGGCCAAGTTCTTCTTCACCGCCGAGCTGGACAGGCACACGCTCGAGCACCAGGGACAGGACGTGCTGGCCAACGTGAGTTGTTGATACCATATATACCAGAGCAATGCACGCTGTTACCTATGAGGTCGCGGACTGCATTGCGTATAGATAGGGATGTTAGCTGCGTTTTTCCTCCATAAATGAAATACCAAATTTTTCCACAGTTTGCGTTCTCCACGCGGTCCGTTTTCCGAAATTATGAAAATAAGAAATAGACATATTATATCCATTAATTGAAATATGTAGAGTTTAATACTCTGAATGCCTATAATTTTCTAACCTACAGTATATTTCAATAATATTTTTATGCAAAGGTAAAGATCAAAATTTGATTTATTCATATTTAATATGAAATAAGTTTAAATATAAAATCATCGTGATTAAATTTAGAATTAAATTAACATCAAACAATTAATATTATAAATTTATATGATATACAAAATTATTGTAAATTGTTTAACTTTACCTATATTTTAATATTATAGGAGTGTCATAAACTTATTAACTCTTATAATTAATATATGAATATAAATCAACTAATTTGTGTCATAATTTCATACATAAAGCAGATAAAATAAATAATTTTAATATTTCAAGGAAAAAAGAATTTTCATTAGAGAAAAATGTCCATTCACAAACATTCTCGCCCATTTGACTAGCAATTCCATCAAGATGCATAAATTATAATATTAATTATAATAACTAGGTATCACTAACCATGTACGGCATGTACTGCTGATATTAACTAATGAATGACACATATGCGGTGTTAAATTAAAAGATAACTGTTATTAAATTTCTTGAACACTTAATAAAAGAAAATTCCATACACAACAAACATTTTTACAATCAAAATTTATAAAATGATTTTTTCGATATTATGTCGATATGATCTGTAATACAACGCAAACTATCCTCTGTAATACTTATGAGTTGAAATAATATTTTTATTTATTATTAGGCATGATGTGCGGTGCATAATAATAATGTTATGTATACGGTACACTTATTAAAAAATTGAACAGTCGCGACGTTTATACTTTCAGATGAACTTCTACAAGTACCAAAACAAGCTGATGTCCATCTGCGAAAAGCTGTCGTTCAAGTGCGCCGAGTGCTATCAGAGCTTCTTGACACAAACCGACTTGCAATGTCACGTGTACGACCACCATCGACAACAGAAGGACGCACCGCCAACGGGACCGGAAACTAAAAACGTCAAACAGGAAATGAGCGGATGCGCGGTTAACGGTAACGCGGACGAAACGCGGCCTTTGGACGGATGCGAACGGTCCGAGAACCCGATCAAAGTGGAGGACGAGGACGAGGTGAGCGTGAAAACAGAACGGCGTGAAAAAGACGACGAGGACGAAGAGATGATCGACGTGGGAGAGAACAACCGCGGCGAGGCGAAGTCAGGTGCAGACGAAGAAGAGGCGGACATGCGTTGACGGGGGGTCGTCAATGCTCAGGGACTGAGGCTCAGGATTAATAGGATTCGACAACCGGGCCTAAATCTTTTTGTTGTTATTTTCAAAGAGAAAAATCGCCTCGATAATCGATGTAGACGTGTAACCTCGATTGTCACGAACCTCCCCTAAATTGTTTTTTATAATATATTATTATATTTCACCGACATGATTATGATGATTCGAGAGAATACAGTTATATTATTATTACGATTATTGTTTATTATTATTATTGTTATACACACGCGCAAAATATGATACGCATGATATTAGCCTATATTGTTTTTAATAAGTAAATTCGTATTATTGTTACATATTATTATTATTATTATTATTTTTATTATTAGCGGTAAATAGTACACGTAACACGTATTACGTGGCGTGTTCTATTTGTATTATTATTATTGTAAACATTATAATATTATATTTGATTGTATACGTTGAATTTACGGTGAATAATGCGCACACATTTAAAGATTTAAGTGGTGAAATATTATTATTATTATTATTATGCCTCGTCGAGGAATGAATTATATTCGAGATAAATTATGTTATCACTTTCTTTTCGTACGTATATTAATACTTTTAGCGTTATTGTTCATAATAATATTATACATTGTATTAAACGAGTCTTACATTTTTTAACGTCACTTATTAGCTTATATTATTATTTAAAGTCTTATAGGATTTATGTTTATGTTGAACAATTCATATAGATATTCCGTTGTTTTATTTTATTTATTATTGTACAAATATCATTATAGTTATATTATATTATAAAAAAAACACGTGTATATACAACGATAATGTCTTTAAGGGTTATGGCTATTTCTTATGGTTAACAATATTTTGTTTTTATTTTACTTTAACTTTAATTGTGATACTATTTTATCAAAACGATTTTTATTATACACACCGTATTTTTCTATCTTTTTATTTAATCACACACTTGCGTCCTTAACAGAAAAACAATGATCTACCTACTCGATTGTCGCAAAAATATCATCCTTCTATCGCTATACTTAAAACGGTTTAATATTCCAATATAATCATAATGTACCATATTAAAATAGTTTATCTAACTGTGTGAATTTAACAATTGGTATTCTTGAATACATCAGTATAATAATTATACCTGTGCAAAGGGTTCAACAAATTTGAAACTTTGTAATTGCTGTTTGCATATTTTTATACCAATATATATATTAATATATAGCAATAACATATTATAACACTGCTGTAAATTTATTACCTAGGTAAAATATTTTCTAATGAATTAATTATTTTAAAAAAACTTCATTAATTATATCATATTATCGTTTATAAATCAAATTAGTCTAATGACTGTTTCCAAACTTTTTGAACACTGTATATATTTTCTTCTAGCAATTACCTTGCAATTGGATCAAAACCGCAACATATTAACTTTTAATTTGATGTGGAATCATTTTTCAGAAAACACTTTGAAAATAAAAATTCTATAATATATGTATCTAAGAACTAAAACATTTTATTTTAGACCCTATGAAAATAAAGTATTTTTTAAGTGAAGTTATAAGTTATAACATTGACGTACTTTTTGTATTTATGAAGACTTGTAACAGCATAATATAACTAATAAACTATATCACATTTTTCAGAACTATAAGTCTAGCATCTTTTTTCTGCTTTACAACATTAGGTATTTAAATTCCGTTTTCAAATGTTAATAATATAAAATTTTACTATAATATAAACTATAAAGTAAATAAGTAATATAATAATTGTATTCTACATTTTCAAAAATAGTATTTTTAACAATGATTAAGATTTAGAATTAATGGCTTTACACAACGATAAAAAATAATATATTATTATAAGGGCGTTATAATATTCCTCAAAACTCCAATATAACTTTGAATGCTTACTATTGATATATATTAATAAAGAATGTGACATCTGAAATATAGTAATATATTCAGATATAATAATAATATATTTTGAACGTTACAAGAATAATTACTATTTGATATGTTAGATTTATAAAATGGGGTACCATCGAGAGTTCTAAAATTGAAAGTAAATCACACAGCCTTACAATTTACAAGGCACCAACAAAATATGACAATAAAATTATTTTATTCGTGACAAGATATATATTATATATAACAAAATACAGTAAAAAAATATTTCTCTATCCTGGGTCACAAAATACTTTTCAAGATAAAAAATCGTAGATATACAGTGAAACCTCCATATTATGAACTCTCATGGAGCATAAAAAAAGTAACATAGTTACTTTATTTGTAATAACTTAGTGGTTTCCTCTAATGATCTAGATACGCAATAAGAAAGGATATTCGCTTTTTAAAGAGGTGGTAAAACAGGGATCTTAAGATTCACGGTGGAAATCGAACCTTTTTTTTGTTTATTAATGGTTGCCTTTGGTTGCAAGTTATATAATATGCGAATTATTTCACAAAGCTAGGCACAATTACGCCGGTTTGTCCATAAAAATAAATAAAATAACCCCCCAAAATATATAAACATATATATAAATATTAAATAGGTACTCCTAAAAATCCGGGATGATCAACTATGACAATACTATTTTAGGTACACTGTATACAAATTTTTTTCAACTACAAAGCTGTACTAATATAGGCTATATTTTATCTCCCTCCTCACTGTGTCAGCAATTTACCGAAGTAGATTGCCTACTTGATAATATACTGTTCGCATAACCATAAGCGAAACTCACGGGCAATGCCACGCGGGATGGCTAAATATTAAAATATAATATGATTTTGCTTTCATACCTTTTCAGAGCAAATTACACCCAAAAGGAGTTAATTAATCACAAATTTTTTTCCGGGCAACGCCGGGTTATTCAGCTAGTATTCTATAACGTTATGTGCAAGCCAGTTGGGACTAGTGTTGAGAATAGATAGCGAAAATTTCATCTAGATAAGATGCAGATAATTTTATATAAATTTATCTAAATACAGATAAAAATAAATACATTTTACATTTATCTAGGTTAGATAAAGATAATCTAACTTTTGTCTAGATAATATGGTATATTTTAATAACATAGATATTTACTTTTTACCAACGTGAACATAAAGTAACTAATACTCAATAGGTACATTTATTTTATTATGCATATCACAACGAAAACACTTAGTCGAACTCCGTGTAAAAATGGCTAAGAAATGTACAAGATATATTTCAATCACTATATATATATGATATCATGAATAAATGCTAAGTCAATTTAATTAAATAAAGTATACTTAATTTGTTTCAATAATTTATTTACTTGGCGAGAAACAATATACTTTATATTACACAAAATAACGTGAACAAAATAAATAAAAGGCATTAGAACTATTCATTATAATATTATAATGGATATTTCTACACTTGTCAAAATAAGTGTACTTTAATTCAATTAACTTAGCATTTATTCTTGACATCAAATATTTATAGTTCTTAAACATCTTATAAATGACTGATTTTTTTTTTTATTTTGTCATTTTTTACATGGAGTTTGACGAAGTTTTTTGACTATAGCCAATTTTTTACCGCAATACATTTATATTAATTTTGCCTCTCAGAAATTATAATATAGACGTCTTTATCACCACGAGACCATATTTCTTTATTAATAGTAATTTATTAGTATATTACAATCTTTTAAAGTATTAACTAATAACTAATAACCTATATAATAGTAACCAAGTAACGTATACGCAACGAAATCTACGACTTAGGTATTACTTTTCTTATAAGTTACAAGTAAAACATTCAAGTTATTGGTTTATTTTTACTAGGTACAGTTTATATCCTAGAAAAATATACAATAAGTAGCCAAGTAGGTTATAAGTAGTATCATAGTTATGAATTTATGATATAATATCAAAATACTTAAAGGGTAATGTGTATACCGTATACATCGTTACATTTTATGTTTAAATCTAATAAGATACCAATAATTCCTCTTCACACGTTGATATATACTAAAAAAGTTATACAAATAAAGAAAGTAGATAATAATAATATTAAGATTAAAGATAGTTTATAATTAATATTAATAAAATAAGACGTGAAATAACAGTAATTAACAAGTTTAAAAAGTTAAGTGTAATATAATATAATATACTACATTAATATCTTTTGAAGAATGCAATGTTCTGAAAAAAGATTGAAACCGTTTTTGAACCTGTTAAATTAACTTAATTTCAACCTGAAGATAAGGCTCCCAAATTAACGTCCCATAATCAAAAATATATCAGACATAAGCTGAGTGAAGGATTTTTAAACATGGTACAGAATTGAAATTACTAATGTGCCGTCGTATGAATCCGACTAAACGTATGGCAAAATAAAATAAATTATAGGTATAGGTAATCTATATGAGATCCGAAGGATAGTAATATAGAATATATAATTCTTTAATCCTTTACCTCGAAAACTCGATTTAAAGATGAGTTAGGTACTTAAGAAATAATTTCAATCAACGAGAACCCGTGATCTAGGAAACTAAGAAAGGATATAACTTATCAATGTTGACATTAAAGCTTACTGCGTAGCACCAGTCAACAAGGCTATTGAATGCAAATTGAATACAAACTATAATTCATATGGGAAAAGTTAAGTGTCATCAGCCAAAAGTAATATACAGATATTGTTAGTAATATATTAAATAAATTATATATATAATATATTTAATAATATGTATAAGTATAAAAGTATTAAATAGTACCAGAGACAGATGCCCACCTTGAGGAACACAAGATAAAAAATTAAACTTTTTCGATGAAATTTAATATCAATCAACTGCTATATCTATAGATAAAGAAAGAGTGAAACCATGTCAAAATCCAATACCCATCTTGTCAAAAATATGTAAATAATGGAGGAGTGATCATCGGAGTCTAAATTATCTAAACATTTAAGTAATGATAGCATTAACTTGAAGACTGTTTTCAAAATCAGATTAAATTTATTCAAATGATTGATAAATAGTGTTTATGTTAAACTGAATTTGAATAGTTAGAAATATTGTTGTCTTAAATAATAATGTTAACAGTTGCCTTAAGTTAATTTTACAAAATCCACACAGCTCAAAATGAAAGTCAGCATGCAATCTTCGTAATGAAAAAAAAGCAATCTGAAAATGCATAGAACAATGATAACTGTTCGGTGTTAGTTATCGAATCATTAATCAACATTATATCAGTTTACATTTTACCTTTCGCCGAAGTGTGAGGTCTGCTGTCATAGATCGTCTGTTTAAAATCAAAGTTGTCCGTCTTATCTATATACAATGATAAAAAATCGGTTAAGTGCAAGTCGTTCTGCTGTACAGAAGGTTGCAAGTGGGTGACTGTAATGGATGGGGTTAGATTTGAATTCAATGATATAATATCATTGTATACGAAAAACAGTTCTGAGCGGAGACGGTTTCTAGAAACTCGCTAGGCGAAACCAGTGTGAAAAATAACGCGGCGGGATGTTTAGACCATATCATTTACATGGTTCATTATACCAATACGGGTAAATGATGGATAACTTTAAACCGGTCTAGTTTAGCTAATTTCCACTTTGTCATCCTATAGGATATTTTATATTATATTTATATTGTTATTAATAATACATTAATACGGTAGGATGAGTTTATAAAATATAAAATGTGCCTATGTATTTTTAATGTTTGTCAACTAATATAATATAATATAATTCTCCATTGACAGTTAAATATTTATATTTAAAATCAAAAATAATAATAATTATAAACCTCATTTTCAGTGGTCTGGCAAAGATAATACAATATGATAATGTCCAACAATCTCATCAACACATCAAGGATTGGAAAAAAACGGTGCACATCGACTTTGACAAACATGCCTTTGAATAGAATATAGTGATATAACGTATAGATGATAGAAGACAGGTTTCTCAATACAATATTAATGAGCACTGGTGGTCCGAAGATGGATCTGTTTATGACATCCAGGCTCTCCATAGTACTAGTATACATACTAGTCAAATCGCTAATGCGAATGATGCCCTTCGATAATTCATCATTTAATTTGTACACGATTATTTGGACAAACATGATTAAAAACATGTACTCGTAAAACATGCAGCGGTCGTATATAAAAGTCCACGACCATAAAACCTAAAATAATAGTGTGATTATCAGTTTATGGTTTTAAAATATAATGTGACGTATAACTACTAATGGCTTACATTTTATTCATTACAATCTAAAAAAAAATTACTCACCCAATTAAAAATAGGATAGTCGGGAGTGATGGTCATAAAACCTATTACTGATATGATGTACAGCAAAAAATGCATTACGAAACCAATAACGCATATCCAAAATAATTTCGTTTTAAGTGTAACATAATAATTGCTTAAGTTTTTCAATTCATCGAGTGTCCCCATAAATGTCTTCAACATATTAGATAATTCATTATCGAAGTAAAGTCTCCATGTAATAGAGATGAGTGGTCCCAATAACCTCAATTCAACACTTGCAATCAATACAATTGATATAGGCTCCAAAATATCCAACACATTATTTACTGCCTGGCAATAATCATAAAAATCGAATTATTAATTTTTATGTTACCACCATTATTATTAAATCTAATTTTAAATTCCAGTAAATATTAAAAATTGAAAACCGAATATGAGATTTAATATAGTTTTTTTATTTATTGTTATACACTAATTGCATTATAATCGCGTGGTATTTTTCAATTATATACCCATTTATTTTCATTATACACATTGGTTAGAAATACAGAGGCAATTCACCAAGCATGACTCATTATAGCATCCACGTTCTTTGAATCAATTTTACACTGCCACTACCGGTTAAAATAAAACATAAGTTGAAAATGTTCAACAAATAAATAGTGTTTATTACGTTGTATTGTTGTTTCAATTAAAAATATATTTAAATAATAAGTTGACCAACCGTCAACCGATGTTACATAGAACATTAATTGTAAGCTTTGTTATGAGACAGTAAAATTAGTTATAGTATTAATTATGAAAAATATTACAATGATTACAATAATAATTATTATTATTTCAATATTTTAGTATAATTAGTAAATCTAATTGTGAATTTCAGTTAATATTAAAAACCAAATAGTATGAGATGCAATATTGTTTGCAATACTATTATTAAATTATGTATCATTAATAGTACATTAATTTCAATATAATTTCGCGGTATAATGTTATCCTAATCTTTTGCTTTTTGTCCAGTACCTACCCACTTTATATAAATAAAATATTTTGCTTTGTAATACTCTCAAAGGTAAAAAAATATTTCATAAATGGTAATGTATTTATTTCTGAATTTCAGACTCACTCATGATTCATGAATCGTTTTTAGTCTTTTACCTATAATTATATTATAATCCGTACTTTACATATTAATATATTATAATGTACGGTTATTAACAAAACGTTATAGATTACGAAAAAAATATATCATTTTAATTATGAATAAATATATAACAACTATTATAGAAAGAGAAATAAAACTTGAACAATGTCTAACTGTTTTTTGTTATATATCTTAAAAACACTTAATAACTAATAAGCGTACTGTTAATTCAAATATAATTAGTTCTATTTTATACCTACCCATTTATTTCCATTGTATACATTGATTATAAATATAGTGGTTAATGCAAATCGCCAAGCATAACTCAGCCACTTCGATTTATTTTCGATAAACTCTATACTACCGTTACCTGTAAAAATAAAACTCCGATTGAAAACTTTTGGCAAATAAATAATGTTCATTGTGTTATATAAATTAAAAATATTAAATAATATGTTGACCAACTGATGTTATATATTATTATAACGTTTGTAAATTTTGGTATGAAACAATAGCTTTGTATTTTCTTATTAACTGGAATTGAAAAAAATATTTTCTGCAAATGAATACTTGATGTGAAGTAGGTCAACAAACAATTTAATTATTTATGTAAAACCAAGGCATATTTACTTAAAAAATGTTTACCTATTTAATAATCTAATGGCCTATAAATATATACACCTATAAAATATATAATACTAGCTGTCCCGCGATTATATAAGACTTTAGTGTATCTTGGGTTTAGTGTACTTATACCTAGGTACGTCAACTACGTCACTTCATAGATAAATTTGGGTAGCTTTGCGAACTAAATCGACCAAGGTGAAAAATTTATTTGTGATGGATTGGGTTCAACACTTGGTATAAACCGAACGTGGTTCAAACTACTCTTTAAACATTCCTGATATCTCCAAGAACAATTAGAAATTTTCACAAAATCGGTCAAGTAATTTTTGAGAACCTATATAATAGCTACAAATATATATTAAACTTTTATATTTGTTTTAAGATATAATTTCTTTATTCGAAACCATAAGCGTACGACGATTTGATGGATGTTTTTACCCCATCTCGCCTATAACCAATAGCAACCATTTATAAGCAACAATTTCTATCGTAAATCTCAAAATACTTGTTTGAGCACCTCTCCGGGTTGAACCAACTAGGTCTAATTGTGAATCTAAACCATTCAGGGACTCGCTCAAAAACATACAAAAAATGCCAGTGGTTTAGGAGGAATTCAATGACATACAGACAAACATGTATTTTTAACACTTTTCTTAAGTTTGGTTTCACGTCTGTCTGTGATCAAATCTTGCGCGCTCGATTTGAGGCACTTTTTGAAGATGAAAAATTCTGAAAATTGGTATAGACCTTGGTCTTGGATGACAATACAATAATCCGTTGTCATTTTGGGACATGGACCAAAAAAAAAAAAAAGGATTGTCCCCACGACGTCGCCGTAATATCTCTCGCAGATATTGAACTTTCTCTCTTCCCCAAAAAAAAACCGCAACCTCTTACGAAGCAAGTATAGGCGTGTCCTATCCATTATTATAATATCTATGGTAACAACGGTAATTATTACCAAATAACATTATACCGGTATTCTGATATAGGTACCGAAAACACCGGATAACATATTTCTTAAACGTTTAATAAAAATATTTACTTTCAACTAAAAAGTAGAAAATAAAAAATAAAAAAAAAAATTTTAAAAACACACTTTTCCATAAAAACATTTAAAAAAAAATTTTAAAAATTGCACTAAAAAGACAAAAATAATTCTCTGTACTTAAAAATAATGAAAAATTTATTGATGAAAAATTTAAAAGTGTGTGGTGCATCATACAAAACATTAAAAGCCGAGCTAAGTCTCACATACACTTCTTTGTTCAATCCTGTTTATAAGATAGTGACTGGCAGTATATGTCAAGTATAAGAGCAAAATAATGAAAAATTTACTGATGAAAAATTTAAAAGCCAAGGAAAGTCTCACATACACTTCTTTGTTCAATCATGTTTATAAGATAGTGACTGGGAATATATGTCAAGTGTATGAGCACCACACACTTTTAAATTTTTCATCAATAAATTTTTCATTATTTTTAAGTACAGAGAATTATTTTTGTCTTTTTAGTGCAATTTTTAAAATTTTTTTTTAAATGTTTTTATGGAAAAGTGTGTTTTTAAAATTTTTTTTTTTATATATATATAGACATAGATTGTTATTATTTTCGGCCACCTAATTAATTTCACCAAGGAAAATTATTATACATTAAAACCTTCCCCGTGACTCGACCGATTTATAAGTGAAAACCGTATTAAAATAAGTAGAGTTCTTTTCGAGATATGCTCGTACACACAAAAAAAGGGGCAGTGTTTCTCTACTTTATTATACATGTTATATACATATAAATCTTCTTCTTGAATCACTCTATTAGTTAAAAAACCCGCATCTAAATCCGTTGCATAGTTTTAAAAGTCTAAGCATACAGACAGAAAAAGGGACTTTGTTTTATAATATGTTAAGATAAGATAAGATATACATGTATTGTATATTTATTATACAGAGTGATCCACTAAGCATGCTCACCCTTTTCTTAAATAATAAAGTTATTCAAATTCTGATTTTTTAAGTACCCAAGCCTCCTTGTTATCGGAAGAACTGGGATTTAGAGCTTCCATGGCAGGTTCAAATAAATTCGGAGAGTGATGCATTTTTAGGAAAAACGTGCACTAATTAGAAACCATTTTTGAGCCTGTTAAATTAACTTCATTTCAACCTGGAGATAATGCTCCCAAATTAACGTCCCATAATCAAAAATATATCAGACATAAGCTGAGTGAAGGATTTTTAAACATGGTACAGAATTGAAGTTACTAATGTGCCGTCGTATGAATCCGACTAAACGTATGGCCAAATAAAATAAATTATAGGTATAGGTAATCTATATGAGATCCGAAGGATAGTAATATAGAATATATAATTCCTTAATCCTTTACCTCGAAAGCTCGATTAAAAGATGATTTAGGTACTTAAGAAATAATTTCAATCAACGAGAACCCGTGATCTAGGAAACTAAGAAATTATAACACTTATCAATGTTGACATTAAAGCTTACTGCGTAGCACCAGTCAACAAGGCTATTGAATGCAAATTTAATACAAACTATAATACATGTGGGAAAAGTTAAGTGTCATCAGCCAAAAGTAATATACAGATATTGTTGATAATATGTATAAGTATAAAAGTATTAAATAGTACCAGAGACAGATGCCCACCTTGAGGAACACAAGATAAAAAATTAAACTTTTTCGATGAAATTTAATATTAATCAACTGCTATATCTATAGATAAAGAAAGAGTGAAACCATGTCAAAAGCCAATACCCATCTTGTCAAAAATATGTAAATAATGGAAGAGTTATCATCGAATTATTAATTTTTATGTTACCACCATTATTATTAAATCTAATTTTAAATTCCAGTAGATATTAAAAATTGAAAACTGAATATGAGATTTAATATAGTTTTTTTATTTATTGTTATGCACCAATTGCATTATAATCGCGTGGTATTTTTCAATTATATAACCATTTATTTCCATTATACACTTTGATTAGAAATATAGAGGTTAAAGGCAATTCACCAAGCATGACTCATTAGCATCCATGTTCTTTGAATCAATTTTACACTGCCACTACCGGTTAAAATAAAACATAAGTTGAAAATGTTTAGCAAATAAATAATAGAAAATGATTGTCGTACATATATAAATTATTGATACTAGTGTAAAGCTGCGTTTACATGGGGCGTGAATTTGAGAGTGGATCACGCCACGCCACCTTCGTTCGTATCTCACGACTGAAAATCAAACATTGTTTGATTCTATCACGTTTGGGTCGTGGGGCCGTAAGCGTGGTTCACTCTCGTGATTCACTCGTGATTTATGTCTCGTGTAAACCTAAATAATTAGTTAATACAGTAGTGTGATTAAATTCGTATATAAGCATAGGTACCTATTTGTATATGTAGTCAACGACTCATATTAGCTGGTACAACAATTTGTGAAAACAATAAATGGGTTTAAATAAGTTATCTCAACAAAAACACTACGTGTAAAAAACCTAGCTAAGAAAAAAAAACTCAAGTTAGGTAGTTAAGTTGTGATATCGAAAAGGGGCTAAGTAATTTCTTAAATTTATTAGTACAGAAATTGTTTATAATT